>NC_060175.1:66832634-67120134 GCF_021184085.1 Oncorhynchus gorbuscha | reverse complement strand
TTCATCTTTCCCTTGATCCTGACTAGTCTCCCAGTCCCTGCTGCTGCTGAAAAACATTCCCACGCCATGATGCTGCCACCACCATGCTTCACTATAGGGATGGTGCCAGGTTTCCTCCAGACGTGACACTTGCCATTCAGGCCAAAGAGTTCAATCTTGGTTTCATCAGACCAGAGAATCTTGTTTCTAATGGTCTGAGAGTTCTTTAGGTGCCTTTTGGCAGACTCCAAGTGGGCTGTCATGTGCCTTTTACTGAGGAGTTGCTTCCGTCTGACCACTCTACCATAAAGGCCTGATTGTTGGAGTGCTGCAGAGATGGTTGTCCTTCTGGAAGGTTCTCCCATCTCCACATAGGAACTGGAGCTCTGTCAGAGTGACTATCAGGTCCTTGGTCACCTCCCTGAGAAATGCCCTTCTCCCCCGATTTCTCAGTTTGGCTGGGTGGCCAGCTCTAGGAAGAGTCTTGTTGGTTCCAAACTTCTTCCATCTAAGAATGATGGAGGTCACTGTGTTCTTTGGGACCTTCAATGCTGCAGAAATGTTTTGGTACCCTTCCCCAGATCTGTGCCTCGACACAATCCTGTCTCGGAGCTCTACGGACAATTCCTTCAACCTCATGGCTTAGTTTTTTGCTCTGACATTCACTGTCAACTGTGGGACCTGATATAGACAGGTGTGTGCCTTTTTCAAATCATGTCCAACCAATTGAATTTGCCCCAGGTGGACTCCAATGAAGTTGTAGAAACATCTCAAGGGTGATCAATGAAAACAGGATGCATCTGACCTCAATTTTGAGTCTCATAGCAAAGAGTGAATACTTATGTAAATAAGGTATTTCTGTTTTTTATTTTTTTATACATTTGCAAATGTAAAAATATCTGGTTTTCGCTTTGATTATATTTTTTATTTAACCTTTATTTAACTAGGTAGGTCAGTTACGAACAAATTCTTATTTACAATGACGGCCTACACTGGCCAAACCCGGACGATGCTGGGCCAATTGTGCGCCGCCCTATGGGACTCACAATCACATCCAGGTTGTGATACAGCCTGGAATCGAACCAGGGTCTGTAGTGACGCCTCTAGCACTGAGAGGCAGTGCCTTCGACCCCTACGCCACTCGGGAGCCCTGAGCGATTGAAAAAAATATTTTAATTAATCAATTTTAGGATAAGGTTGTAACGTAACAAAATGTGGAAAAATTGAAGTGGTCTGAATACTTTCTGAATGCACTGTAGTTGAGCAGCATAGTACACTGTTTTGACTCTGCTCTCCAGGTGATGATGGCGTCGCGGCCTGCGGTGGATGCCTGGTACGGGGCTCGGGACTGGGCCTTGGAGCACCCCCCTGGCGGGGAGGGCTGGATCAGCCGGCAGGACTACGAGGAGAAGGGCGGTGAGTATCTGAGCGAGCACTGTGCCTCCAACGTCTTCATCCCCATGAAGATCGCCAAACCAGTCCCGCGCCTTGCTGAACCACTGTTAGTGCCCATTACCACGATGACAGCAGCTTCCCCCGACAGTGTTTCAGCCTCTACATCAACCTTCACCTTGGCACCGACCCAAACTTGAACTCCTCCACTTTCTCTCATGAGCACTAATGGGAAAGAGCATAACTAGGTGGGTGCATCTCACTGTATATATCATGGTGCTGTGAATTTTGGGATTTCAAATTAGCACAGATGATGATGGACCAATGGACCACTCATGTTGAATGGTTACAACTTTAGACCGGTCTGAAGGCATTGGGCTGTTTGGTTGTGTTAGTCCTTTTTATACTTCATCACATAAATGATTTTGTTTTTTTACCTGTGGAGTTAATAATTACAATCAAGCTATGTTTCAGATTCAGTCAAGGATATGTTGTCAACCAAACACCTAGATGCCACAAGCTGGCATTTGCTGTCAAATATTACAATAAAAACATACTTTTTGTATAAGGCTGTCAAGTTCCTCTTTGTTGTATGCTGTATCTAGAAATCCATATCCACATGAGTATTACTGCAGTACACTATTGTGCCACAGGGTGGTGTTAGTCTACAGTACAGTAGTTTTTTTCCCCCACACACACCTTTGACCAAACAAATGAATGCTCAGCCAATACAAGCTCTTCAGCAGCTTGTAAAGCACCATTGGCCGCATTACTGGGATGTAGGAACATCCCTTTTTTAACAGATGTTTTGTTATAGAGATACACATAGAGTTAGATTTCTATTGTAGTATTGCCATACTGTGTCCTGTTAGATATATAGTGCCTTCAGGAAGTATTCATAGCCCTTGACTTATTCCACATTTAGTTGTTAGCCTGAATTTAAAATGTATTAATTGTATTTATTTTTTCTCACCCAACTACACACAATACCCCATAATGACAAAGTGAAAACGTGTCTTTAAGAGCTTTCGAAACCTGGATTGTGCAACATTTTCCCATTAATCTTTTCAAATTTCTTCAAGCGCTGTCAAATTGATTGTTGAATCATTGCTAGACAACCATTTTTAGGTCTTGCCATAGATTAAGTAAATTTAAGTCAAAACTGTAACTTGGCCACTCAGGAACATGTTTTCTGGTAAGCAATTTCACGTTTTCTTGGTAAGCAATTCCAGTTTATATGTGGTTTGTATTTTAAGTGATTGTCCTGCTGAGAGGTGCATTCATCTCCCAGTGTCTGGTGGAAGGCAGACTGAACCAGGTTTTCCTCTAGGATTTTGCCTATGCTTAGCTCCATTCCGTTTATTTTTTAATGATGAAAAACTCCCCAGTCCTTCACGATTACATGCATACCCAGAACATGATGCAGCCACTACTCTGCTTGAAATTACGTAGAGTGGTGCTCAGTAATGTGTTGTATTAGATCTACCCCCAACATAACACCTTTTATTCAGGATAAAAAGTGAATTGCTTTGCCACATTCTTTGCAGTATTACTTTAGTGCCCTGTTGCAAACAGGATGCATGTTTTGGAACATTGTTATTCTGTACAGGCTTCCGTCTTTTCACTCTGTCATTTAGGTTAGTAGTGTGGTGTAACTACAATGTTGTTGATTCATCCTCAGTTTTCTCCTTTCATAGCCATTAAACTTTGTAACTGTTTTAAAGTCACCGTTGGCCTCTTGGTGAAATCACTGAGCTGTTTCCTTCCTCTCCAGCAACTGAGTTAGATATGGATGCCTGTATCTTTGTAGTGACTGGGTGTATTAGTTAGTACACCATCCAAAGTGTAATTTAAGACATACAGTACCAGTCAAACGTTTGGACACACCTACTAATTCCAGGGTTTTTCTTCATTTTGACTATTTTCTACATTGTAGAATAATAGTGAAGACATAAATACTATTAAATAACACATGGAATCATGTTAAACAAAATATATTTGAGATTCTTCAAAGTAGCCACCCTTTGCCTTGATGACATCTTTGTACACTCGTCATTCTCTCAACCAACTTCATGAGGTAGTCACCTGTAATGCATTTTAATTAACAGGTGTGCCTTGTTAAAAGTTAATTTGTGGAATTTCCTTCCTTTATGCGTTTGAGCCAATCAGTTGTGTTGTGACAAGGTAGGGTTGGTATACAGAAGATAGCCCTATTTGGTAAAAGACCAGGTCCATATTATGGCGAGAACAGCTCAAATAAGCAAAGAGAAACAACAGTCCATCATTACTTTGAGACATGAAGGTCAGTCAATGCGGAAAATTAAGAACTTTTAAAGTTTCTTCAAGTGCAATCACAAAAAAACATCAAGCACTGATCTAACTGGCTCTCATGAGGACCGCCACAGCAAAGAAAGACCCAGAGTTACCAGCCTCAGAAATTGCAGCTCAAATAAATGCTTCAGAGTTCAAGTAACAGACACATCTCAACATCAACTGTTCAGAGGAGACTGTAAATCAGGCGTTAATAATCACATTGCGGCAAGGAAACCACTATTAAAGGATACCAATAATAATAATAAGAGACTTGCTTGGGCCAAGAAACACGAGCAATGGACATTAGACCGGTGGAAATCTGTCCTTTGGTCTGATGAGTCCAAATTTGAGCACCGCTGTGTCTTTGTGAGACGCAGAGTAGGTGAACGGATGATCTGCATGTGTGGTTCCCACCGTGAAGCATGGAAGAGGTGGTGTGGGGTGCTTTGCTGGTGACACTGATTTATTTAGAATTCAAGGCACAGTTAACCAGCATGGCTACCACAGCATTCTGCAGCGATACGCCATCCCATCTGGATTGCGCTTAGTGGGACTATCATTTGTTTTTCAACAAGACATTGACCCAAAACACACCTCCAGGCTGTGTATGGGCAATTTGACCAAGAAGGAGGGTGATGGAGTGCTGCATCAGATGACCTGGCCTCCACAATCACCGACCCTAAGCCAATTGAGATGGTTTGGGATTAGTTGGACCACAGAGTGCGAGAAAAGCAGCAAGTGCTTAGCATATGTGGAAACTCATTCAAGACTGTTGGAAAAGCATTCCTCATGAAGCTGGTTGAGAGAATGCCAAGAGTGTGCAAAGCTGTCAAGGCAAAGGGAGGCTACTTTGAAGAATCTAAAATCTATTTTGATTTAACACTTATTTGGTTACTACATGATTCCTTATGTGTTATTTAATAGTTTTGATGTCTTCACTATTACTCTACAATGTAGAAATAATAAATGTAAAGAAAAAAAACCTTGGAATGAGTAGTTTGTCCAAACTTTTGACTGGTTCTGTACATCTTCCTCAGCACAGGATTTATAGGTATTAGCAGACACCAGTGTGTCCAGAGTTCCATGAGCATGGCCTTATTTCTATTACAGCATATTGGATGACTGTCATTCATATTCCATTCACCCAGTTCAATGTAACAATGATAGGTTTAGGCTACTACATGATGCTAGAATTTTCCCTATACCCATCGTGAGGTTGCTACAACCTAGCCTATGAATGAAAGTTTACAACGTAGGTCGAGATAAAAATTTGAGGTGACAGTGACACATTCACTACCGCCTTGCACACTCTTGCCTGCATCTAGCTGATATAGGGTGTAATCATTAGTCCAATAGTTGCAAACAAGAGTTTCTATTGGACAAATTCAGGTATGTTTATTCCCGTTTTGATCCTTTTGCTTGCGTTCATCAGAATCGGCGGAATGAATACACCCCTGATCAAGCATAAACACAGTTCACTTTCATAGCAGCCACATTGTATTCCTTCTTTTATCTATGCGCTCTACTTCTCTCACCTTTTGCTTATGGACTTCAATGCACAAAACATCAGCTGTATGTGAACAGGCAAAAAAAACTTTCCAAACCATATCATAACCGCTACACACTGCCTGCATCGTTGTCACCATATTAGCTAAAGTAACGTCATAGTCAACATAGATCATTTAAATAATGCGTTAGAAAACCAGCTACAATCAAACAATAACGTTAGTCAGTAAGCAGTTTAGCAGTTACACGGGCAGGCCCGGTTGGCAATAAATTAGTAAAACCAAAAGCTTACCTTGACTTGGACGAGTTCCAGTGTTGTGTTGGATAGTCATAGCCAGCTAGATAACATATTATCCCGCTGTTTGTGCAGGGTGCTTTGAGTAGGCTAACCTAGCTGACTGCATTTGCTAGTAAGTGAAAATTAAAATTAAAAACAATTTCAAAATCTCTCTCATTCTCCTTCATTTAGGAAGAAATGTATTTGTTCACTATTGTCTTTCTCTCTCATTGAGTCAACTACTCACCACATTTTATGCACTGCAGTGCTTGCTAGCTGTAGCTTATGATTTCAGTACTAGATTCTTTCTCTGATCCTTTGATTGGGTGGACAACATATCTGTTCATCTGATAGGTTGGAGGACGTCCTCTGGAAGTTGTAATAATTACTGTGTAAGTCTATGGAAGGGAGTGAGAACCATGAGCTTCCCAGGTTTTGTATTGAAGTCAATGTACCCAGAGGAGGACAGAAGCTAGCTGTCCTGCGACTACACCATGGTGGTAACTACAGAGTGCTGTTGAGGCTACTGATGACGTTCCTTGCGAAAATAATGGGTTGTAATCAATTATTTGGTAACGTGATTATATAGTTGTGATGACCCTCCCACTCTGTCTGCCATATTCTCTCTTTGTTCTTGTTTCCTCATTAGGATGCCGGTGGGCGGAGTTGGGAGGGTCGTCAGCTACATGGGAAACACCTGGGCCCGGTGTTTTATTGACTTTACGTTTGTTTAGTTCATGTGTAACTCAGTGTTGTTGTTTGTGGATAAATATACCTCTTCCACACTCATGGAGGAGACTCTCTCCATGCAGACACCTTTCTAGATTTTGTTGTGTTTCTTGGTGGCCTTTTGAGTGTTTGCTTTGGCACCTTTCATCACCCTGCATTATCACATTCATGCATGCAAAACACTCACAAAACCCTCACTTACACTACTGATTACTGATTACACACACCATTGTATATTATACTTAGTTACTTATTTAATAAATATATATTTTGTTAATCCTTATCTCCATGTTGTCTCCCTTTTGTTACGGGCTTTGAGCCGGTTCGTTTTATCTAAGAAGGATAACTTTTTTAATGTTTTAAAATATATTTTTTATGAAATTCACTAAGGAGGATGGTCCTCCTTCCTCTGAGGAGCCTCCACTGGCAGACACAGTCTGACTTGAATGAACCCAGTGACCCTGGTGATAGAAAGACATTTTAACAGAACACATGCAGGGAATTATTTGTATTTTATTTATTTCACCTTTATTGATTTTTAGCCTCAGTGCAGTGGGCAGCTGGGAGGAGGTGCTCTTTTTTTCCATGGACTTTACAGTGTCCCAGAACTTTTTGGAGTTAGAGCCACAGGATGCAAATTCCTGTTTGAAAATGCTAGCATTTGCTTTCCTGACTGACTGTGTGTATTGGTTCCTGACTTCCCTGACAAGTTGCATATCGCGGGGACTATTCGATGCTAGTGCAGTCCGCCACAGGATGTTTTTGTGCTGGTCGAGGGCAGTCAAGTCTGGAGTGAACCAAGGGCTTTATCTGTTCATAGTTCTCAATTTTTTGAAAGGGGCATGCTTATTTAAGATGGTGAGGAAATTACCTTTAAAGAACGACCAGGCATCCTCTACTGACGGGATGAGGTCAATATCCTTCCAGGATACCCGAGCCAGATTGATTAGAAAGGCCTGCTCGCAGAAGTGATTTTGGGAGCGTTTGACAGTGACGATGGGTGGTCGTTTGACAGCAGACCCATAGAAGATGCAGGCAATGAGGCAGTGATCGCTGAGATCCTGATTGAAAACAGCAGAGGTGTATTTGGAGGGCAAGTTGGTCAGGATAATATCTATGAGGGTGCCCATGTTTACAGATTTAGGGTTGTACCTGGTGGGTTCCTTGACAATTTGTGTGAGATTGAGGGCATCTAGCTTAGATTGTAGGACTGACGGGGGTTTAAGCATATCCCAGTTTAGGTCAGCTAACAGAACAAACTCTGAAGATAGATAGGGAGATATCAATTCACATATGGTGTTCAGAGCATAGCTGGGAGCCGAGGGGGGTCTATTACAGGCGGCAACAGTGAGAGACTTATTTCTGGAGAGATTCATTTTTTAAATTAGAAGCTCAAACTCTTTGGGCGTAGACTTGGAAAGCATGACAGAACTCTGCAGGCTATCTCTGCAGTAGATTGCAACTCCTCCCCCTTTGACAGTTCTATCTTGACGGAAAATGTTGTAGTTGGTTGCCTTCCTAAGCCAGGATTCAGACACAGCAAGTACATCAGGGTTGGTGGAGTGTGCTAAAGCAGTGAGTAAAACAAACTTAGGGAGGAGGCTTCTGATGTTAACATGCATGAAACCAAGGCTTTTACAGTTACAGAAGTCAACAAATGAGAGCGCCTGGGGACACGCAGGGCCTGGGTTAACCTCCACATCACCTGAGAAACAGAGGAGGAGTAGGATGAGGGTACAGCTAAAGGCTATCAAAACTGGTCGTCTAGTGCGTTAAGGCTTCAAGTCACCTTCAGCCAGGGCCACCGGCAAACGTGTAGTGAGCAGGCATTTACCACAGCACTTTTCACTTAAGCTTACACAGTATGCTTCTCAATCTAAATAGTTTGAGCATATATAGTACTATGTTGAACTTTTATGACGTTTTTGTTTGTTTTGGTGTCCGGGAGGTTGTTTTTAGGCTGTTCATGCACACTTCATTTTTCTTCTTGAGGCAAGTCGAGGTTCTGTAGCCGAAGTCTACGCACCTTCATCAGTGATTGGTCAACAGTACTACAACTCCTATGAGTGGGAACTATGGACGGGATTCTTCAAATAAGTGTTTGTTGTTGTCATTCAACTAGGTGCATCTAGTTTTCATGTACATGTTTTCACTTGAGAAATACTGGATCAAAAATCTTAGATGTAAAATTGCGTGACTAATTCGAGATTATCTTAGATGAATTCTGACTATTTTGAGGAAGTGATACTGGGTATGTTGTTCCTACGGCATCTCAATAGGGAAAAACAGTATAATTGCATTTTTTTTCTAATTTTTCAATCAAAGCCCTAAGGGAGTATGCGAGTCACAGACGTTTGCGTCGCCTAGCTTAGTTCTGCTAGGAGCAAACCGAACCTAGTATGCGGACATCTAAAGCTTACCGTATGCTTCCCAGTCGAAACAGTTTGTGCATAGTGTTTTATGGTTACATTTGATGTTTTTGTTCATTTTGGTCATCTGCACTTTTTTCTCCAGCTGTTCTTTCACACACAAATGTTTCTGATGGCAAATCGGAGTTCGGTAGCCGAAGTCTACACCCCTTCGTCGTTGATTGGTCAACATTACTACTTCTGGTAGGAGTGGGAACATGTAGTGTTGGTTCCCATTCAATGAGAGACAAGTTTTCATGCACAAAGTTTTTTTTTGCTTGAGAAATACTGTACCAAACATCTTAGTTAGATGTCAAATTGTGTGACTAAGACCTCTGCAAAAAGGTCAAAATTATTTACAGATTTCTTGATCTACCTTAGATACATTTGGACTATTTTGAGGAAGTGTATACTGGCTAAGATGTTGCAACGGTGTCTCAAAAGACACAAACAGTCAAATTGAAAAAACATGAATCTTGTTTTTCAAACGAATGTATTTTAAGGGAGTATTCGCCTAGCCTAGCCGAGTTCTGCTAGAAGCAAACCGAACCTAGTATGCAGACGCCCCACCACTTTTGATCTGGTTTATTAAAAAATGTTGAAGCAAAAGCATTGAAAACAGGGACAAAGTATGCCTACTGTTTTTTAGACTGACTTACCTCATAATTCGGCAACTCACGCACAATTAAGCCACAGAGTTTCTAAACCCAGAGGCGCAACACTGCAAGACTTCCGGGAATGCATGTGAAGCAGACCAGACCGGGGTTTGGGGTTTAAGAAGTCAATGAGAGAAGTAAAAATGATTTCTTAGTTGTTCATTTTCTAAATCTAACTGCACAGCTTAGATTCAAGCCAATGTCTTAAGTAGTTGAACATGTTATTACTCCAACCTCATGAAAATGACAAACTGACACGTTTTCATTTTCATTAAAAACAGCTTAGCTAGCTAACATCGCCATGACATCACCTACAAGTGTGATCAGAGATTTCTATTGTAGAAGCAGCTTCTGCCTGTCTTCATACTGTACTATTTTTGATTCAACCTTGTTCACATTGCCAGTTTGAAGTGACTCAAATCAATTTTTTTCGCATATCCAATTTGAAAATGTCCTTTTCCTGCAGTCTGAACAACCAAAAGCAGATGGAAATCAGATATTTCAAGCCACATTTCAAAACACATCCATGGGTGGTTTGAAATCAGATATAAATCTGATTCCAGGCCATGCAACTTGTGACTAAATGGTCAAATCTGATTTATTTGCCCTCAAGTGGATTTTAGACTGTTATTTGGTATATCTTTCTGCTTGCTAGCTACTCTGTTGACAGTTTGACAAGAACATGTGGTAGCTAACTAGCTTATTATTTTTTTACAAACAACTCCATGAATGTGCTAGAAAGCTAAACAGCTACCTAGCTAGCTAGTTGACTGCTGTTGCTAGCCAAAATGTTTTGAAAGTTGGATCATCTTATCCTTCGAGGCTTTAAAAGTGTTCTTACACTATAATTTTGTAAGAAAGCAACTGGGAAACATGGGCAGGCACATAGAATTAGAATACAAGGACTATTAAGAGTAAATATTGGTTTATCATATGAGAGCTGTAGCTCCCACCAGCGGTGATGTGGAGCAGAGCATGCTGGGCGATCTCTAACTGAGGAGAAGGAAGTAAATACAGAAAGTACACAAGCCGTGATAAGTTCCAGCCATCTCCTGTGATTACCTTAAGTTATCATTCTTTGTTTTAGACAAGGCCAGTGTGCGTCCTTCAGAAATGTGAGTTCATATTTCTTACAGTTCATGTGTTGTGGACGCACTCCTTAACCCCGTTGTTTCTGTCATCTCATTTCAGACATTTAGCATTTCAGTATATAGTCTTATATACCCTGTGGTTATATGGGTGTATACTGTATAGATTATGTGGGTATTTTGTTAGCAATGAGCCTTGTGGATGCATAATACATTCAAGTTCGTGCAGTTGTGTGAGGATGATGGTGCTGCTCAGTAGTGCTGTGTAGTTGCACACCATTGCACAGCACGGTATGATGTATATGGGCAGGAAGAGGAGGGATATTCTAATCATGAAGAAGTGGCCAAGATGACCCCCTTCTCCTCGTCATGTGCAACCTCGTCCACTCGCCAGGTTCAATGGGATGCTGCCCCAGAGAGGGACCATCAGAGCCATCACCACAGAGGGTATGTTTCAGAACCCCAGCTAGCACACAGCCTGCAGAGAAAAAGAGAGCACATGGAGGTAAGCAGAGAAGCCCCCCCCCGTTTACCGGGAACACAGGAAGCTGCCAACAGCTTACCAAGCAGAGCTAGAGGAGATCCGGAAAGAGAACGACAATCTGCGTATCTCTCAACTAGCAGTTCAGAGAGAATTTGCCAAGTTTGATGGAGCTAAACATGAATGAGGAAGCTTGTGGATAAATAAGGTCTGCAGTCTCCAGTCTGTCCCGGCTGTACGAATTGAATTGGTTCTCCCAGTCCACCACATTCCCCCACCTGAGCTAGAGGAAGAGTTCAGCGAGGAGTACAGTGAGGAGTACGATAACAATGAAGAGGAATGTGATTATGTTGAGTGGACTGATTCACCACCATGGCCTACAGAGGGAAAATCAGAGCAGCCAGAGAAAGAGCAAGTAGTAGACCTCCTGGACAAGATGATGAGTGAGTTCAAAGTCATGAGGGATCAGACTACTTCCGCTGCTGCTAAGCAGAGCAGACCAGCATCAGTAGTCAAGACTCCAGGCCACCCTCCCAGAGAGGCTATACCTTCACCATGTCTCAGAGAGTCAAGTTATCACCCTGATGTGGACTATAGCCAACCTCCTCACCAGGCCAGGGCTGCAACTTCACAGCACTATGTCGGTGCAGTGACCCGGAAGTATTTTCCTCCAAGAGCTCACCTTCATGCAGCAGCCTATGAGCCACGAAGAGCCAAAGGCAACCAGAGCACCCACCAGGTCGCCGACCAGGTCAGGTTCCATGGATACCTAGGCCAGACCCTAAACCCCATCCGCAGCCCACTAGAGGCTTCACCGCCGCAGCAGTGCAGACCTACAGAGGGCTTAGAAGCACGGAGACATGGCTTGCTAAGGATCCAGAGAGAGCTGCAGCCTACAGTGCTGAGATACAAAAGCTGGTGCAGGCAGGCTCAGTTCCACGGTCTCAACCTGAATAAGTCCCTGTTGCCAGGACCTACCTTGGGTGCGTCACTCCTGGGAGTACTGAAGAAGAGAGAGAGGAGGAAGAGATTGAAGGGTTGAAAGATGGCAAAGATGAGAGTGAGAGATGAGGAGAGGAAAATATGAGAGAGGGAACAAAGAAGAAGAGGATAGAGGATTGTATGAGGACCCTTCCTAAGAGGTGTGACTCCACCTGGGGAAGACTAAAACACGCTGCATGCCAGTGTAGAGGTTGGTTTAGAGTACAGACGTTGGGGAAGGGTCGCGTCACCACCAGCAGCATCTCTTCATAAATCATGGGTAACGTGGGTGAGTCGGAGTCCATCTCTGACAAACAAAAGCACTTTCTAGGTTAAATTCCAACCCTGGAAACCATGTGAGTCGTTCCCCCTTTGAGGGACCAGGGAACAGCACGCCACACCACTGGACCACCCGATACAGCTCATCTCAAACACCCCATCCTGATCATTAGGTTCTTTTTTTTAATGCTGTGGATTAGTTTAAATCACAAGGCCAGGGTGTTACCAAGAGTTGAGAAGTGAGCGATTTGGGCAGCATGTCTTTTTCTGATACGATTTTATATTTGTTTTTTACATTACCAAACATGCACACAAACATCACCCATGCCCAGACCCACCTTCTCACACCCCCATCTCCAGCGCCCATATCACTCTCTGCCACATGGCCTCCTACTGCACTATTTTGTTGGCCTCCATCGCCCAAGAACTTTCAACATTTGGATAGGCCAAATAAAGCATTTGACCTTTCCATTGTGGTTGATTTCCAGTTTTTTTTTCTCAAGATGATTGATGAGAAAAGTATCATCTCCTCCAATTGGGTATCTCACTGCATCAGGTAGCCTAGCGGTTAAGCGCTTGGGCCAGTAACCAAAAGGTCGCTGGTTAAAATCCCAGAGCCGGCAAAAATCTGCCGTTCTGTCCTTGAACAAGGCAGTTAACCACCAACAACAACTGCTCTGGGGGAGCCGAGGACGTGGATATCGATGAATAAGGCAGACCCTGCAACTCTCTGAGTCAGAGGGGTTGGGTTAAATGCAGTAGACAGATTTTGGTTGAATGCATTCAGTTGTGCCACCACTGACTAGGTATCCATCCCCTTTCCCATGTCTTGAAATATGCAGACAGACGGATTAAAAATACATTTACATTGTGATACCTCTGACGGACACTTTTCGAACACCCCGCCAATTGGACTTTATTGCATTCCCAGAAGGCATGGATTATAGCCGATTGTTTAAATGCAGTTAAATGCATCTAAAATAGACCTAGGTCTAAAATCTAAATACAAATCGCTGGGGGAAAAAAAACACAGAAGAGAGGACACCAAGAAAAAACCAAATCTGTCTTTAGTTATGCTATCACAATTCTCAACTAGCGATAGGCTATTGAGCAAACAGTAGCCTTGTTTATTTTATTGGAACTATAGTGGCGATATGACCAGTGAGTGCACATATTCACGGTCTGTCTTTTATTTTCTCCTCCAGGCTAGATGGACGTCAGCCTAAAATATGTGTCTCGCCTTTTCATAGGCATCGATTAGATGGTTGCATTCAAGACAAGGTCATTTTTGCCCTAATTCTTGTTTCATGTTGATAGAATATTATTCAAAAGGGTTCACAGCTGTAATGGCTGCCAAAGGTGCTTCCACCTAGTATTCTGGGGTCTGAAGGCATAGCCTACACAATCAAGACATCTTCGTTTTTATTTGTTCATTCATTAGGAACATGTTTTATAATTTGTCCTTCACTAAAGGCGGAGTAAGTCTAATATTTTTCAATAAATAGGAATCAGTGAAATGTGGCTGAAAAACCAAGATATGACGTTGTTCAACGTATTTGGGTGATGTGAATAAAACGGGCTGAGAGCAACATTGGGTACTCATTTTGTGTTGAATAAGTTATTATTTACACCACAGCTTAGGTATTAACCAGCTATAAAGAGTGCTTTTGTTGACTATTTCAATGTTTCTATTACTGCAGAGAGGGAAACGTCACAATGGCCCTAAGAGCAGCAGGAAGTGTGTTTCTGGTTCTCTTGCCTGTGGCAAGTACAGCTTTTCATGAGTAGCTACTCTCTCTCTCTCTCTCTCTCTCTCTCTCTCTCTCTCTCTCTCTCTCTCTCTCTCTCTCATCTCTTAAGTATTTCTCTTAGGTAATGTTTCATTTTTGTTTTAAACTTTGTACACACACATAGTGAGAATGTAGCATCATCGGTCGTATGACCTAAAGCATGACAGAGGTAAGTATTATGGATCCCCCCCTGTGTAATCAGCTTTATCAGCTGGTCATTGTTTACAGGGACACAATTGACAAAAGGCATGTAAGAATGCTCACATTTCTATGCCTGCATTCTCTTCTTCTTATTTTTAATCGAGGTTGTTTATTCAATTTGCTCTAAACCCCAGTTGATGGGCTAGTACATGCTCAATATGTCCCAAGAGGACAGATATAGTACGAGGACAAGATCGACACATTTCCTCATCTCCTTAACCCTGAGAGCCCATCCCGGGCAGAGAACGCAACAGTTCTAATCTTGGATACCAAAAAGCTTGTTTGAGGCCGTCCTTATACATGCCTTTTGCCCACAATGTTTTTCATTTCAAATGACTTGTTAAAATGTGGATAATAATCTTGAAATTGATATAACAATCAAAAAGTAGAGCAACAGCAAATGGCGAGTTATATCACACGTGTATTTGTTTACGTCCGTTTTCGAGGTTTGTCCCAAATGACAAGTTGATGCTGAGGTTTAGCCTATATCTTATAAAACAACAACGGACATTTTGTCATTTAAATTTCATGCTATTTTATAATTGAAATGTAGATCAGGATTTTAATCATTGAAGTCCCAAGTGTATCCCGAAGTTGATGGGTCTATTGATCCCCTGGCCACACGCCTGTATGTAAATCACCCTCGGAGTTTGATCAGTAACACGTGACTACGGAGGGCCCTCCAAGCGAGTTTATAAGAGTGGTTGAGGCAAGTGGCTGGTTTGGGAATCACTGCTAATATTGCTTACTCACAATTAATATAATAATTTTGACATTTATAATAAATTAGAGCAACTGCAATCAAAAATGATTAGAATAGCGATGGGACACGCAAAGAAGCATCCAGGGGTAAGAATGCCTACTTATTTTTGTTCTACGGTTTATTGCCTCAAGTGACTTAGTCGTCTATAATATTGCAAGACAATTCCTTTTATCAGTGTGTATGTGCTACCAGTTGTTGCTCAATTAAATTATAAAATGACTTTAATTGCAGTTTACAACATCAGTTGTCCACACAGACCGACTGTCATTTGGGTACTTGAAATGAAAAATTACTTCTCTAAATAGGCATTACTGCATTTTGCCAAATTATTTTGGGGGTTGAAAAAGTGATTTTTCTCCTCTTGTCGTGACGTTGTTGGTGAATGGTTTGGTGAAAAGAGGGGCACAACTGTCTATTCGCGTATGTGTAGTGACAGTGAGATTTAAAGACTGGAGTTATGACTGAAACAGTACAAAACTATACCATCTCATAGGCTGCATTAGCCTAGAGGTCCTCAACGCAGATCAGCAAGGATTTACATCGGGTTTCTGTCAAAATGGGAGCTTAGAAATAAACTTGAAAACCCCAGGGATCACAGGAGGTTGGTGGGATGGTATCAAACAGGATGCCATTCCATTTGCTTCGTTCCAGACGTGAACCGTCGTCCCCTCAACAGCCTCCACTGCCAGGGATGCAAGTTAGCCTAACCACCTTGTGCAGCAGGATCAACATTTGGACTGCGCCATAGGATTTGCTACCAGTGTCACGTCTGACTATAGGCTAAACAGGGCAAACTAGGTCTGCATTTATTTGGCTACATTCACGCAGGCTTGCTAAAGTTATACCAACTTTTTGAGAAGGCAACAGACACGCTTTTTGTTAATGAACATGTACAACTAATTGTATCTAATGCTATTGTGCGTTATGGTTCCAGTTCCTCCTTATTTAAAGCTCCATTAGGCCATGTGTGATAACTGAAGGCAAGTGAACAGTAAGGAATGCTAGAAAAACTCAAGACATTAGATTTAAGTCAATATAGTTTATCAACGGACTACATTTAGGGCTGCCCAATTCTGGTCCTGGAGGCCGGAAAACTTTGTTGTTGTTGCTACCTGGTAGTTAATTGCACTCATCTGGTGTCCCAGGTCTGAATTAGTCTCTGACTTGAAGGGGATGAAAACCAGAAGTGTTTCGGCCGTTCAGGATCGGATTTGGGTAGCCATGAGTCATAGCTATTTACACTTGGTCTATAGCAGGGACGGGGGCCTGATTGACACTTTTGCCCCAGCACGAACTGACACACCTGACTCTAATCATCAACTAATCATCATCTCCAGTTTAGAATACAATTTGTTTAATTAGGTGTTTTAGGTAAGGCTGCATGGGGAAAATGTATGACACCATTCGAGCCACCCAGGGATTGGAGTTTCCCAACCATATAATATGAAGAGGAAGTTCCATATGAGTCTCCCTGAACAGGACAGACACGGTAGCATCGTGTGTGACCTCAAGCATGACAGAGAAAAGTATATTATGGATCCCTCCATTTGTAATCAGCTGGCCATTGTTTACTGGAAAACTGTATTGACAAAAGGTGTCTAAGAATACTCAGATTTCTATGACTCATGAATGCCATGCTCAAGTTAACTCCTTATCTTTCTTACCCTCTCATAGCTCATCCCCCAGTTCCTTGTCGTCTTGTTGGGAATAGGAGGAGCCTCTATGTACTTGTGCCGTCTTGCAAATGGGCCCCATGTTAAGTAAGACTCATTCACCCTTACTCTCCATTCTCTTTTGTCTCAATATTGGTTAATCAATTTCTTAATACTATAAAATCAAAATGAAGTAGTGGATCCCCTTTTGCATCGTAAAGCCTAGGCTAAATCCGTTCATGATTGACTGCTCTTGGTAATCCCACCTCTTGTGCAGTTCTAGGGCATCAATTTCCAATTCACTACTAAAGACCTATACCACTGTTGTAAGTGTTTGAACACTATGCCTGGCTAATGAATAGTTGCTCGCAGGCAGATTAATACAGTTCCCTCTGATCCCGTTTGTATCTGTCCTACTTCGACCTGCTTTGACTATTGTGTCCCTTGACAGCTGGAACAAGAAGAACAACCCTGAGCCCTGGAATCAACTTGACCCGTGTCGTGGAAATTTCCTCTATTTACCAAATCATGAGCGCAAACCACACACAAGTCAGATTTAGTTATCAAAGTCCATCTTTAATTATATGAGCTCTATCACAACCCTGTGACTCTCAGAGAAATCATTTCAGTGTATATCCATGAATTCTCTGAGAGCCCCCCTACATTGCAACTGAGATCCTTTAATAGCAAAGAACTCACATAGTCAGACAGCATAGACATAATAAATCGTTCAGCTTTGTCTCCTTACTCAAACCCTAGAACCATAAACCAATCCTCCATATCAACAGGCATATATCAAATTGTCATTTAGATACAACCAATTCTAAATACAACCAATCCTGGACATAGAATGATTCCAGACACTGCCATCCTCCTCTCCCCAAATGGGAAAAGTAGGGAGTGACTGGCACACAGACACAGTGGAGCAAAATATATGTTTACACATGATGATACCTTGACCTCTCCCCTCTCTGCGGCCCATGCAACTTAGTCTTGACATAGAACAGATAACTGCAACCCCGCCACAGTATTATACAAAAATAACATTCTGATGAGAAGTAACTTACAAACATATGATGAATATAAAACATCTTACCTATGTTACCAACCAATTCTGATTATTCCCCAACACCCTACCTACCAGTACAAGGTACCGTAGTGTTAACACTCGAGCACACTTTAGCTCCACAAAGTGAAAGAATCACTATCTTAAACAATTCTTGTTACATGTGATAATAGTAATGCCTATCAGCCTATCAGTGTAATAGTAATGCCTATCAGCCTATCAATAGTACCAGTCAATAATATATTTTTGATCAATATAAGTAGCCAAGAGCATTTCTGTGCTTGCCTGGATCATCGACATGAAAATGAATAGAACAGACTTGGAAGCTCTAACCATGGCATTTGACTGGTAAACTCATGAGTACACTCGCAATGGCTGCCTGGTATTTTGATACAATAATTTCATTGGGATTTTGGAATGTTCTATCAACTGATGCTGGATTGCCATGGTAATGTAGACTGTTCATTCAAATGATCCTAACTGAATGTATTTTTAATCATGTTAGTTGAGTTGACAAATCACAGCACAGATTGAAGGGCACACGTTCTGATTTGACTTCCTGGCACCGGTACGCTCAAAACTGCTGCGAGTCCACCCATTATGCCATAATTGACTTGAATGGTGCCACCTTTTCTTTCTATTCATTCTTATTTTTATGGCCTGGATTACGCAAATCCTGCCATATTGTCTTCCCCAGTTTGTGGCCATAGGCACAGACTACAAGAACCTGAAGAAGGAGGGACCTCAATTCTGAGAATCCTTCCTCCTGTCCAAATGGCACAAGGTCCAGCCCACCTTACTGCAGTCCATGTAAAAAGCCTTCAGTCATATTGTTCCTATCAGACATGTGTGTTACTGCTGCTATATGCATGTGTTAAACTGCTGTTGGCAGTGGGAAAATAAAGCTAAGGAAATGTGAATGCTGAAGATCCGTCTAGTGACGCCAGCCTGGCACGTTGATTCAAAATGGTCTTGTTTGATTTGTTTCAATATTTCAAAAAGAGCTGTGAATTTTGATAACGTTATATTGTACTGTATGAGTGTTAGAGGAAATCGTAGTTAAGATGAATAATTATGTATAACATTATTGATATTCTAATACTATTATGTTATGATATGAAAAGTAAAAGTTATTGGTTAAGCTGTTACTGAAAATGTAAGCAGAACTAATTTGATTGTCTGTGCCTCTTGGGAAGGTCAAGGGGGAGAAAAAGCTTTTCAGACAAGATAAGAATGTTTGGGTTTTGTTCCATTGGTGAGAGAAAAGTATATCTTCTAGACAGGTTGTAATGTCTGGTTTATGAGGGGAGTAGAAAGCATCTCCGGACCTAAACAAAAAATCAACGGGACTATCGTGGGAAACTGATGTCATTTTGAGTTTATAACCTGTGAAAATCTGTGTATGTAGTTAGTACTCTGGAATTAAACGCTCTTTAACCTGGCTTTTAAGACCGGTCTCGATCTACTTCATGCATAATTAATGAACTTACAACTCATTAAATGTAAGTTAAATGAGTGCTAATTGGTTTTGGCAATTAAAACATTAAAGGAATTTAGAATTCCTCTGTCAATGAGTTATGGATTTTTTTGTTACAGGGAAACTGTTATTCTGTCCGTTTTGATGTGAGGTGACTAGTTTAGAGATTGCGCGTGGTGTAATATGCCTTTTTGATGAAATGTTTTGGGCCATGCAAAGTGATGTTACTTATAGACGTAGGGCTACTGATATTTGCCGCTCTGGAAAGACTAAAAGTTTGGTTGAAACCCATGTTAATGGTGACATTGTAAATCTAGCTCCTGACCACCTCCAGTTTGTCAGTGTATTTGTATGCATTTAGACTTACGATTTTGTATTGGTTGTACATTGAATACTTCTAATATGTAGCCTCTGCCATTTGTATTCTTATTGCTTAACTGTAATAAACCTGATTACTTTTAATTTGATACGTAGCCTACTGTAGTCCTCATATTTCAGTCTAATGTTGTTTTTTGGTCCAACTGATAGTTGTTAAATACACTACACATAGCATAAATGCCTGGCTTCTACTGTACCTTCTCCGATAGACTCATTTAGTACAATGATAGAAATATGATCGTCAGGACCAGCTCAAGATTAACGCTCTCCTTAGACATATTGTAGGTGTACTTAGTATTTTGAGTGGTGATGCAAGCAAGGCTCGCTACCTTGGCTAGGCGATTTATATTTCCTCCTTTTAATGAGATCTGTCGGACGTTTCCACCTGACCCAATTAAAGCGCCCCCTGGCCCAGCTGAGCAAGTGGCAATACATTAAAGGACGATTCCACCAACTCCGTGGGCCTTCCTACAATTTCTGTTTGGTAACGGGCCTTTATGTGGGGAGAAACTCATTCTGATTGGCTGGGCCTGGCTCACCAGTGGGTGGGCCAATGCCCAGTCATGTGAAATCCATAGATTAGGGCCTAATGAATTTATTCCAATTGACTTATTTCCCTGTAACTCAGTCAAGTTGTTTAAATTGTTGTGTTCACATTTTTGTTCAGTATAGATCAAAGCTGAATCAATGTCTTGGTAGATCACTTAATGATTAATTCCCACTGGGCACAGACATCAATTTAACATCTATTCGACATTGGTTCAACGCAATTTCATTTAAGTGATGTAGAAACAACGTGAGATTCAACCAGTGTGTGCCCAGTGGGTTAGTATTTTACATAACCAAATATAACAGCATAGTATAACGACACTATTACACCAAAAACACCATGGAATTTGAGATTTTAGGATGATGCACTGAATAGTAAAATAATATCTTGTGTCAAACTCAACAGCACCACTGGGCTTTGATAATATATATATATATATTACAGGAAGGCTATAGGCTGTAATTTGTTGACACCATCTGCTGTAATTTGCCCACAAAACAGTAATTCAAGAAGATCTAAATGCATATTCCAATTAAAATGATTGAGATCAAATGATTGGCCTGCTTCACTGGTAAAACGAAGAATTATCCTATTTGTTCATGATTGAGCGTGATTATGCCTTGGCCTCTTTTGAAATTAGGTTAGCCTGACTTCGTGTTTGTCTTTGAAGCTATTAAAAATATAAATGTTTCTTGAGACAATATGTGTGGGTATTGGCAGACGTTGCATTTTATGCATGGGATGTGCTGTGAAATGTTTTGTATTCTCTAAAAAGAAAAAGTTCCTATAGGCACCTTTAGGGGTTCCTCAGATTGCAACACCAGCAGAACCCCTAAAGGAGTCTCCAGGAACCTTTTCCCTGATGAACCTTTTAAAAAGGTTCAAGTATCTTTCTAGGTATGTCCCATGTATTATTAATAATACAATAATGCAAATAAGAGTGGCAAACTTGTAAAGTCAGAAATTCAAACTCATATGAATGAGTGATGTTCTAGTTACAGTAATAACCAAAGTAATCTAACCTAACAATTTCACAACAACTACCTTATACACACAAGTGTAAAGTGATGAAGAATATGTACATAGGCAAGATGCAGTAGATGGTATCTTGTACAGTATACACATATGAGATGAGTAACGTAGGGTATGTAAACATATAAAAGTGTCATTGTTTAAAGTGGCTAGTGATACATTTTTTATATATTTTCCATTATTAAAGTGGCTGGAGTTGAGTCAGTATGTTGGCAGCAGTCACTCAATGTTAGTGGTGGCTGTTTAACAGTTTAATGGCCTTGAGATAGAAGCTGTTTTTTAGTCTCTCGGCCCTTGTTTGATGCACCTGTACTGACCTCACCTTCTGGATGATAGCGGGGTGAACAGGCAGTGGCTCGGGTGGTTATTGCCTTCCTGTGACATCGGGTGGTGTAGGTGTCCTGGAGGGCAGGTAGTTTGCCCCCGGTGATGCGTTGTGCAGACCTCGCGACCCTCTGGAGAGCCTTACGGTTGTGGGCGGAGCAGTTGCCGTACCAGGCGGTGATACAGCCTGACAGGATGCTCTCGATTGAGCATCTGTAAAAGTTTGTGAGTGCTTTTGGTGACAAGCCAAATTTCTTCAGCCTCCTGCGGTTGAAGAGGCGCTGCTGCACCTTCACCATGCTGTCTGTGTGGGTGGACCAATTCAGTTTGTCCGTGATGTGTACACTGAGGAACTTAAAACTACAACCCTCTCCACTACTGTCCCGTCGATGTGGATAGGGGGGTGCTCCCTCTGCTGTTTCCTGAAGTCCACGATCATCTCCTTTGTTTTGTTGATGTTGATTATGAGGTTATTTTCCTGACACCACACACCGAGGGCCCTCACCTCCTCCCTGTAGGCCGTCTCGTCGTTGATGGTAATCAAGCCTACCACTGTCATCTTCAAACTTGATGATTGAGTTGGAGGCGTGCATGGCCACGCAGTTGTGGGTGAACAGGGAGTACAGGAGAGGGCTCAGAATGCACCCTTGTGGGGCCCCAGTGTTGAGGATCAGCGGGGTGGAGATGTTGTTACCTTCCCTCACCACCTGGGGCGGCCTGTCAGGAAGTCCAGTACCCAGTTGCACAGGGCAGGGTTGAGACCCGGGGTCTCGAGCTTGATAACGAGTTTGGAGGGTACTATGGTGTTAAATGCTGAGCTGTAGTCGATGAACAGCATTCTCACATAGGTATTCCTCTTGTCCAGATGGGTTAGGGCAGTGTGGTTGCGATTGTGTCATCTGTGGACCTATTGGGGCTGTAAGCAAATTGGAGTGGGTCTAGGGTGTCAGGTAGGGTGGAGGTGATATGGTCCTTAACTAGTCTCTCAAAGCACTTCATGATGACGGATGTGAGTGCTACAAGGGCGGTAGTCGTTTAGCTCAGTTACCTTAGCTTCTTGGGAACAGAAACAATGGTGGCCCTCTTGAAGCATTCAGGAACAGCAGACTGGGATAAGGATTGATTGAATATGTCCGTAAACACACCAGCCAGCTGGTCTGCGTATGCTCTTAGGACGCGGCTGGGGATGTCGTCTGGGCCTGCAGCCCTGCGAGGGTTAAAACGTTTAAATGTTTTACTCACGTCGGCTTCAGTGAAGGAGAGTCCGCAGGTTTTGGTAGCAGGCCGTGTCAGTGGCACTGTATTATCCTCAAAGCGAGCAAAGAAGTTGTTTAGACTGTCTGGGAGCAAGACATCTTGGGCCGCGACGGGGCTGGTTTTCTTTTTGTAATCCGTGATTGACTATAGACCCTGCCACATACCTCTTGTGTCTGAGCCATTGAATTGCGACTCTACTTTGTCTTTATACTGACGCTTAGCTTGTTTGATTGCCTTGCGGAGGGAATAGCTACACTGTTTGTATTCGGTCATGTTTCCGGTCACCTTGCCCTGGTTAAAAGCAGTGGTTCGCGCTTTCAGTTCTGTGAGAATGCTGCCATCAATCCACGGTTTCTGGTTTGGGAATGTTTTAATAGTTGCTGTGGGTACGACATCGCCGATGCACTTGCTAATAAACTCACTCACCGAATCAGCGTATTCGTCAATGTTGTTGTTTGACGCAATGCGGAACATTTCCCAATCCATGTGATCGAAGCAATTTTGAAGCGTAGAATCAGATTGGTCGGACCAGCGTTGAACAGACCTGAGCGCGGGAGCTTCCTGTTTTAGTTTCTGTCTATAGGCTGGAAGCAACTAAATGGAGTCGTGGTCAGCTTTTCCGAAAGGAGGGCAGGGGAGGGCCTTATATGCGTCGCGGAAGTTAGAATAACAATGATCCAGGGTTTTACCAGCCCTGGTAGCACAATCGATATGCTGATAGAATTTAGGGAGTCTTGTTTTCAGATTAGCCTTGTTAAAATCCCCAGCTACAATGAATGCAGCCTCAGGATATGTGGTTTCCAGTTTACGTAGTCAAATAAAGTTTGTTCAGGGCCATCGATGTGTCTGCTTGGGGGGGGGGGGGATATATATGCGGCTGTGATTATAATCGAAGAGAATTCTCTTGGTAGATAATGCGGTCGACATTTGATTGTCAGGTGAACAGAAGGACTTGAGTTCCTGTATATTGTTATGATCACACCACGTCTCGTTAATCATAAGGCATACCCCCCGCCGCCCCTCTTCTTACCAGAAAGATGCTTGTTTCTGTCGGCGCGATGCGTGAAGAAACCAGCTGGCTGTACCGACTCCGATAGCGTTTCTTGAGTGAGCCATGTTTCTGTGAAGCAAAGAACGTTAGTCTCTGTCAACCTGCCCGCTTGACCCTATCCCCTCCTCTCTTCTCCAGACCATTTCCGGAGACCTTCTCCCTTACCTCACCTCGCTCATCAACTCATCCCTGACCGCTGGCTACGTCCCTTCCGTCTTCAAGAGAGCGAGAGTTGCACCCCTTCTGAAAAAACCTACACTCGATCCCTCCGATGTCAACAACTACAGACCAGTATCCCTTCTTTCTTTTCTCTCCAAAACTCTTGAACGTGCCGTCCTTGGCCAGTTCTCCCGCTATCTCTCTCTGAATGACCTTCTTGATCCAAATCAGTCAGGTTTCAAGACTAGTCATTCAACTGAGACTGCTCTTCTCTGTATCACGGAGGCGCTCCGCACTGCTAAAGCTAACTCTCTCTCCTCTGCTCTCATCCTTCTAGACCTATCGGCTGCCTTCGATACTGTGAACCATCAGATCCTCCTCTCCACCCTCTCCAAGTTGGGCATCTCCGGCGCGGCCCACGCTTGGATTGCGTCCTACCTGACAGGTCGCTCCTACCAGGTGGCGTGGCGAGAATCTGTCTCCTCACCACGCGCTCTCACCACTGGTGACCCCCAGGGCTCTGTTCTAGGCCCTCTCCTATTCTCGCTATACACCAAGTCACTTGGCTCTGTCATAACCTCACATGGTCTCTCCTATCATTGCTATGCAGACGACACACAATTAATCTTCTCCTTTCCCCCCTTCTGATGACCAGGTGGCGAATCGCATCTCTCCATGTCTGGCAGACATATCAGTGTGGATGACGGATCACCACCTCAAGCTGAACCTCGGCAAGACGGAGCTGCTCTTCCTCCCGGGGAAGGACTGCCCGTTCCATGATCTCGCCATCACGGTTGACAACTCCATTGTGTCCTCCTCCCAGAGCGCTAAGAACCTTGGCGTGATCCTGGACAACACCCTGTCGTTCTCAACTAACATCAAGGCGGTGGCCCGTTCCTGTAGGTTCATGCTCTACAACATCCGCAGAGTACGACCCTGCCTCACACAGGAAGCGGCGCAGGTCCTAATCCAGGCACTTGTCATCTCCCGTCTGGATTACTGCAACTCGCTGTTGGCTGGGCTCCCTGCCTGTGCCATTAAACCCCTACAACTCATCCAGAACGCCGCAGCCCGTCTGGTGTTCAACCTTCGCAAGTTCTCTCACGTCACCCCGCTCCTCCGCTCTCTCCACTGGCTTCCAGTTGAAGCTCGCATCCGCTACAAGACCATGGTGCTTGCCTACGGAGCTGTGAGGGGAACGGCACCTCAGTACCTCCAGGCTCTGATCAGGCCCTACACCCAAACAAGGGCACTGCGTTCATCCACCTCTGGCCTGCTCGCCTCCCTACCACTGAGGAAGTACAGTTCCCGCTCAGCCCAGTCAAAACTGTTCGCTGCTCTGGCCCCCCAATGGTTGAACAAACTCCCTCACGACGCCAGGACAGCGGAGTCAATCACCACCTTCCGGAGACACCTGAAACCCCACCTCTTTAAGGAATACCTAGGATAGGATAAGTAATCCTTCTCACCCCCCCTTTAAGATTTAGATGCACTATTGTAAAGTGACTGTTCTACTGGATGTCATAAGGTGAATGCACCAATTTGTAAGTCGCTCTGGATAAGAGCGTCTGCTAAATGACTTAAATGTAAATGTAAATGTAAATGTCTATCTGGAATGCTACCCTTGCTCGGATTTCATCAACCTTGTTGTGAAGAGACTGGACAATGGCGAGTAGTCTGCTAAATGACTTAAATGTAATGTAATGTAGTATGCTCGGGAGTGGTGCGCGATGTGCCCGTCTCCGGAGCCTGACCAGAAGGCCGCTTCGTCTGCCCCTTTTTACAGCGTCGTTGTTTTAGTTTGCCGGCTGGGCTCCGATCCATTATCCTGGGTGGTAGGCAAAACACAGGATCCGCTTCAGGAAAGTCGTATTCCTGGTCGTAATGATGGTGAGTTGACGTTGCTCTTATAGCCAGTAGTTCCTCCCGACTGCATGTAATAAAACCTAAGATTACCTGGGGTACCAATGTAAGAAATAACACGTAAAAAAACTAAATACTGCATAGTTTCCTAGGAGCGCGAAGCGAGGCGGCAATCTCTGTCGGCGCCGGAAGTACATTTTGGATTTATTGACTGAAAGTTAGAAATCCAGATATAAGTATACCAATCAAAACTCCCATCTTAAAATGTTAAAATACATGAAAAATATTTCACAATAATAAAACCCATAGGCATGTAGAGACGCTAACAAAGCATTAGCACTTTCTAAGTGGTTTCTAATTTGAGTTATTTGGCTGTTACAACTGATCTCGCATTACTTTGTGTTCTGGTCTCCCCTATCCTTCTCCGCAGCAACAAGTCTGCCATTCAACATTTTTTGGTCATTTACCCCCCTCATCAATTCCCGCAACATGCAGTGTAGCGCACAGTGTAGTACTTTTCACTAATGCTGCATACGAAATATTAAAAAAGAAATGGACCCCCATTGCCACTCCCAATCCCATGGAGTTGTCCTCCGGCTCCTTGAGTAGCTCCTCTCCATCTAGGAAGACTTGGACGGGGCTCACATCCACAAAGGGATTCCTGTGTATTATTATGGTAGGTGACTTGAACCAAATAAAAATAAGATTAAATCAAATCAAATCCAATTTTATTTGTCACATACACATGGTTAGCAGATGTTAATGCGAGTGTAGCGAAATGCTTGTGCTTCTAGTTCCGACAATGCAGTGATAACCAACAAGTAATCTAACTAACAATTCCAAAACTACTGTCTTATACACAGTGTAAGGGGATAAGGAACATGTACATAAGGATATATGAATGAGTGATGGTACAGAGCAGCATACAGTAGATGGTATCGAGTACAGTATATACATATGAGATGAGTGTGTAGACAAAGTAAACAAAGTGGCATAGTTAAAGTGGCTAGTGATACATGTGTTACATAAGGATGCAGTCGATGATGTAGAGTACAGTATATACATATGCATATGAGATGAATAATGTAGGGTAAGTAACATTATATAAGGTAGCATTGTTTAAAGTGGCTAGTGATATATTTACATCATTTCCCATCAATTTCCATTATTAAAATGGCTGGAGTTGGGTCAGTGTCAATGACAGTGTGTTGGCAGCAGCCACTCAGTGTTAGTGGTGGCTGTTTAACAGTCTGATGGCCTTGAGATAGAAGCTGTTTTTCAGTCTCTCGGTCCCAGCTTTGATGCACCTGTACTGACCTCGCCTTCTGGATGATAGCGGGGTGAACAGGCAGTGGTTCGGGTGGTTGATGTCCTTGATGATCTTTATGGCCTTCCTGTAACAACGGGTGGTGTAGGTGTCCTGGAGGGCAGGTAGTTTGCCCCCGGTGATGCGTTGTGCAGTCCTCACTACCCTCTGGAGAGCCTTACGGTTGAGGGCGGAGCAGTTGCCGTACCAGGCGGTGATACAGCCCGCCAGGATGCTCTCGATTGTGCATCTGTAGAAGTTTGTGAGTGCTTTTGGTGACAAGCCGAATTTCTTCAGCCTCCTGAGGTTGAATAGGCGCTGCTGCGCCTTCTTCACGACGCTGTCAGTGTGAGTGGACCAATTCAGTTTGTCTGTGATGTGTATGCCGAGGAACTTAAAACTAGCTACCCTCTCCACTACTGTTCCATCGATGTGGATAGGGGGTGTTCCCTCTGCTGTTTCCTGAAGTCCACAATCATCTCCTTAGTTTTGTTGACGTTGAGTGTGAGGTTATTTTCCTGACACCACACTCCGAGGGCCCTCACCTCCTCCCTGTAGGCCGTCTCGTCGTTGTTGGTAATCAAGCCTACCACTGTTGTGTCGTCCGCAAACTTGATGATTGAGTTGGAGGCGTGTGTGGCCACGCAGTCGTGGGTGAACAGGGAGTACAGGAGAGGGCTCAGAACGCACCCTTGTGGGGCCCCCGTGTTGAGGATCAGCGGGGAGGAGATGTTGTTGCCTACCCTCACCACCTGGGGGCGGCCCGTCAGGAAGTCCAGTACCCAGTTGCACAGGGCGGGGTCGAGACCCAGGGTCTCGAGCTTGATGACGAGCTTGGAGGGTACTATGGTGTTGAATGCCGAGCTGTAGTCGATGAACAGCATTCTCACATAGGTATTCCTCTTGTCCAGGTGGGTTAGGGCATTTAGCAGACGCTTTTATCCAAAGCGACTTACAGTCAAGTAATGTTACTTAAGTCATTTTCACACAGTAAGTTAACAAATGAGCCCACCTTACACAGTATTACTTGTAACTTTGCATTTCTTTCTTTTATTTGTTTGCTGGGAAATACATAGCCTGTCTGCGACATACAGACATGGTACAGCCCACTTGGAATCTTCTTTGAGAAGGAGCAAAATGGCCGCAGTGACCTTGAGACCTTCAATTGGAGGGTGTGTAATAAAAAGGCTGGATTAGAATCAATAGAATTAGAATGGCTGCATAGCGTAAAGGGTACATGCGAAATGTAATGACGGATTATTGGGACATGGGTTAGCGGAGCAGACTTAGTCAATTACATTCCTGGCGATCGTCTCATTATGCTGCTGGAAATGTGATGGAATAAACAATTTGAGAAGAAATTATCCAAGCCAGCACATTATGGTCTAGGTCGGCACAATGTGGTGTACAAAGGTTAATAATGTGAGTAGGAAAATTTAAGAATTCTTACATATCCCTTCCACGTGTGGTCTCTCAACAAGGAGTACTTCTGAATGAGCGCTGTGCAATAATATATAATAATAGTATATGCCATTTAGCAGACGCTTTTATCCAAAGCGACTTACAGTCATGTGTGCATACATTCTACGTATGGGTGGTCCCGGGAATCGAACCCACTACCCTGGCGTTACAAGCGCCATGCTCTACCAACTGAGCTGCAGACATCCATGTATATTTAGGTAGTGGAGTACAATAAAAAACAATAATTACACTGTAAATGCATTAATTCGACATTCTGTTAGTATTGGAAAATATAAAAGAAATAACAAAGGACACACTATAATCACACTTCAAATACATCTGAAGACTTTACAGAGGCTAACCTGCTTGTCGATCCAAAGTGAGCTTTAAATATTATCTTGCACCAACCAACCTGAAAGACATAAATTAGAAACAAACACAACTTAAACATGAGTATTCAAAGTCAAATGTAGTTACACTGCAAAAAGTCAGCTCTCAAAAACAAGAAAAAAAGCAATAAAATGAGGGAAATATTCCTTAAAATAAGCAAAATTATCTGCCAACAGTACAGGAAAATTTTACTTGCCAAGATATTCTAAACAAGTAAAAAATATCTAGTCTCAAAGAATGCACAGATATCTTAAACCGTGTGCGTTCAGACTAAAAACAAGTCATTTGTCTGGATACAAAGAAAATATTTAAGAATAATTTTCTCAATATGTAGGAAAATGTGCTTAAATGTAGCAAATGCTAGTGCCATCATCTTGAAATAAGGCTGTATGTTTAGTAAATATATCTTAAAACCAGTACAGCTACACTAAAAACAAGTGCATTTGTCTGGATACAAAGAAAATATTTCAGAATCATTTTCTCAGTATGTAGGAAAATGTGCTGAAATTTAGAATTGCAAAATCGTCTTAAAATTAGGCAATATGTCCAGGACTTTACAGAACAATAGCATATTGTGCTTAAAATAAGTAATCCTGACTAAGATAAATGTACTACTACTAGAAATGAGATTGGCTTGCTTAAAGAAAGAATGAATCTGATTTATTTTCACGTCTTTATTGAGGACTCAGTATATCCAGAGGCTGATACTGGCAGAACAAAGGATGCATAAACCACAACAAAGGCCATTGGTGGTCAAGGTGAAAATGTAAGACCAATGGGGAGATAACAAACATAACAGTGTTTTAAACCTTCTTACAATAAACAACAAACACCCTGCCTACTTATTAAAGGTTATCGGATCGGTTCTCGGATGGGCCAATACACAAGGCTCTGTTATCGGGACCGGAAATGTCAAAATTGTACTGTACAACCCGAGTCAGTAATGAACTTTTTCCACTCGGCCATAGCCTTTTTCTATGAAGAAGTCCTGTCCCGGTCGTGAATGACGCCTGAGAGGACTTCTGTCTGCAGCACAGAGAGGAGTGTCACAATGCACTTAAAATTACAGATAAAAAAAATATATGTATGTGTGTGTGAGGTGAAAGGCGTAATAACACACTTTGAGATACGTCACGCTGGCATAGATGTTCTCTTTTGGGAAGGTCACCACAGGCTTGGTTCCAATGGCCAGTACGAAGTTGGTTTCGCAGACAATCACGACAGGGCTGAAGAGTGGTCTCGCGTGAAGAAAGGTGTTCTGCAGACTGACACAAAAACAAATTCACACTCTTCGTATGTTATGGTTAAGTAATGAAAATTCTAATACATGCACACATTTCTTACCTCGAGGATGTGAAGCATAGCCTCACTTGCGTGTCCTAACTTCTTTGGTAAAGCCACAGGTGATGGGAACATGTCTGGTAAAACCTTCATCACGGCAATTGAGTGCTTCACTGTTAAAAAAGCGAAAATAGACTCATTTGATTTACTGCAGCCAGTTATAAAAAAAAATCAATCTGTTCATGGGATTCTCCATTGTCAACAGAGCCAGTAATTACCTTTGTCCAGCAGCGGTGGATTCAACACCTTTTTGAGCACTCCATAAATCTGTGTCTGGTCCTCCAGCAGGTCTTCAGTTCAGGTATGAAGCGGGAGTTCCCTCGATCGAGGATCCACCGGAGTTCATCAGTAATAGCCTGGTTACTACCAGACCGAATTCTCTCGAGCTCACTGTTTTATATTTGCCCGAAGTAGTTTTGTTAGTGTTTCATACTGGAGAGGGAATGCAGATCAACGACGCTGGACAGAGTGGAATCAGGTGTATCAAAAAGGCCGTTTATTGGTCAAAGATATCTTGTTCTACATCGTGCACGGATCTAGTTCATATAACCCGATGAGGGGTCAGGTGAAAAAGAGAACTTATACAGAGGTTACATTCATTTTTATACATAGAATAAAGTAGGTATAGCCTTGTCGTGACGTCTTCTGAATGGTCCCGTAGGGTTGGAGGCGGACCCGCTCTAGCCAGAGTAGAAGCCCCCATTGGTGCACAGCAGTCTTCTGTTCTGGGCACCCGACCATTAGCAGGGGAGAAGAGTTGTTTATTCTAGGAGATGTTTTTGTCAGGGATTCATGAGGTAGAGGGCAGTTTACTATGGCTGGGTGTATGTGTTCATGCGATGGAATGTCTTTGTTTCCTGGAGTCGTAAGACAGCAAAGCTGAGGAAATAGTGTTAGGGGGTAGTTTTATTGCTGGCTGTGTGAGCTAGTTCCTGTTTTAGCAGGGGTACATAGTCAGGCGGTTTGGCTTGGCGCTGTATAATATATGAACTATGTATATGAATGTTTACATATATTTATATAACAGTTTACCCCCGTCCCTGCTATGGCCTCTCACGCTGCTCAGTTCCCACACCGTATCTCATTTGAGATTCGGCCTGGTGTTAACCAGGCTAAAGAAGCATAGGCCTACTTAAAATGAATACATTTGCTTACATTATCCAGTTCTCCGAAGCAGGGATACGCTTGAAGTATCTTGGTAGGCCTGTCCTGCTCCTTAGTAGCATCAGAGTCCCAGGAGCTGGGAAACATCCTTCTGGTTGGGTCTGGCCTTGGTTTTATACATCCCCTGTAGAGTATTATAATGTCTTGCCTGGTTCTGTAGGCTCTCAGTAGTTTCTGATGCCAGAAAACATAACAAACCCGACCGATTAACATGTGAAAATGTATATGATCCATGCCTGGATATGTGTCATTCATTCCATCTTCATTCATGGTGGTGTTAGAGGACTCAAAGCTTTGGACCGCCTTTGACTTTTTAGTTATAGGCCTCCCTAGATAATGTGATGAACGTACATCTGTTAAGTAATATCACACGTAAAGGGAGTGCTGAATATCCGCACGGCTGTGATTCGGTCGTAGGTGCGAGGCCACAGATAATAATATTCAGTATAACAGCACAACCTCCACTGTGATATTGCTTTTATACAACAGTTCTACAAGCGCAATTGATTAGTTAACAGTGATAAGCGACAGCAGATTATGATTTATTGAATCATTTATTTGGCTCCAACAACACACATAATTCCCCAACTGGTCTGGGACTGGACTGTTGCCAAGCACCACATATACATTTTCCTACACACTAGCTTGCTACTGCTACTTTGTGTCGGTCTCCATGTTACCGTCCTCTCCTGACGACCATTCATAATTGAACTCAAATGTTATTTGTGGAAATATGTTCATCTTTGCGGTGCGAACTTTGTTACAATGCAAGATAGATAACGATCGTGAATGTGATTAACGGTTATTAGAGTGATACATGTATAGTTAAAAGTCCCAGTGCTGTTGTTCTTTCCTCCAATCAAATGACTTGGTCATATAATAAATACTTGTGAACGTTGTTTTATTTTTCATTGAAACTGTTATTGAGCCGTATCGATAGATTGCACAGTCGCAGCCCTGATTTCTGTTTGCTCTGTGGTATTGTTACGGATACAGTTATCCTGTGTGTGTGTGTGTGTATCCTGTGTGTGTGTTTCTTTTCTCTCCTTCTCCCCTCACAGGTGAAAACCATCACTCCCCAATCAGTCAACAATCAATCATCAATCAGAAGACACCTTCTCCACCTGACCTCCAGTTCCTTCCCCATGGTTTAAAACCCCATTTGTTTGTTCTAGAGCACAGCTCAACAGCACAGCACAGCACAGCACAGCACAGCACAGCACAGCACAGCACAGCACAGCACAGCACAGCACAGCACAGCACAGCACAGCACAGCACAGCACAGCACAGCACAGCACAGCACAGCACAGCACAGCACAGCACAGCACAGCACAGCACAGCACAGCACAATCTCTCTGTAAATGCCATGTCTGTAGGTCTCTGTGTTTCACTCTTGCTTTATGTCTTAACCTCTCTTTTGTTTAAGCACCTCATAGCACTTTGTCATCACCTGTGAGTATTGTTTTTGTTTATGGTGTTTGTGTTTGATTGCTGTTGGGAGAAATGGGCATAAACCAGGTGAACTTTGTTAAATACACTAGTTAGAAGCGGACCACCCACTGTATTTTTGGTTAGCATAGGCTTGTCTATCTTAGGGGTGTGTTTGAATACTTATTATTTCTTTCCTTGGGTCCAGCTCAGCCCCTTTTCCTGCTCCCCCCATTACCGTGTGTTTATAAATAAACCTAGAGTTTGACGGTAGATTTCTGTTGTCGTGGTTATTTCGTGCACACTTTTACTTTGTCACAATAATAATTTGCATGAGTTATGTTACAGGTCTCATTACCATCCCCCCTAGACTGTCGGGCCAAAAGGGATTCGTAACAGGTATTGACAGATGCACTGAGGAATATAGAGTGTACAATTCCTTCTATCATCATGTGCCGAGAAACCACCGTCAACACCTACTTGATTGCACCTGACCAGATGAACAGCCTTCGGAGGAAAGCCAAGTACCACTGGAACAAGTAAGTAGCTAGCTAGCATTTCTGTTTAGGTTCTCTGGATTTCAATGTTTTTTATTTTATGAACGGACGAAGCAGGGACCAAAGTCATGCTATTCCATAATTTTAGCTATAATGACTCTTATGGCTAAAGCTGGGTTACTGTGAAAATAATCAATGATAAATAGGAACAAAACACTTAAATAGCTCTATTGGTGAAACTAAATACAATTTCAAATAATAATCTTTGATGTGTAGTACACAGGACAACATTTAACCCGTTCAGCTTCTAGCTAACTCCAGCATCACTGATCAGCAACTACGTACACCTGACTCAGATGAAGGGCAAAGGGGCGTTGACCAACAGAGCTGTCACAGTGCAACAAGTAAGTTACTCGGTTGGTGGCAATCTACTGAAATTGACCATATTTTTTCAAGTACTTAGATTTACTAATAGCATTCATAGTCAGTCTTCGCAACCACCTCTCCTGTCACAAACATTATACTTGTCATGAACTAGTAATGTCCAGCCTACACATGTACTACATTCAATGTCAACATTTGTTTCGGATCTGACAACACATGCCACTGCTTTTGTGATAAATGCCAGAGACGAGCATCGACTCTCACAGGTAAGATGCTTTTTCTGAACAGAGCACAGCATTTGGTTGGTTACATTATGCAGAGCATTTTGTAGTGGTTCAGTGATGGTTGAGTTCATTCTCAGTGCTAGGTTACTATTGTTGATCCCTTATGTTAATGAATATGTGATAAGCAAATCTGAATATCATAGGTATACATGGTGTGTTCCAACCTCCGGGATTTATGTCTCTCTGTCTCTGTCTCTGTCTCTCATTTATATATATTTTTTCCAGAAAGGCGTGAATGACATTGTTGCTGGGGTACAGCAGTATCAATCACTATTGGACAACCTCAGGAAGCAGATGGAGGCAGTGCTAAAGAAGCATTCAGGGTGCACATCAGGTCAACTTGAAAAAGATGCAATGCATATATTTGACTATTTCATTTACCCTTTTTATTTAGACAGGACAGTGTTATTAAGAAGCTGTTTGGACGCAGAGGAAATTCCAATTTGCTCGAACCATATGCAGGATCAAAAGACATTTTCATCAAAGACAAATTATTTTATTACGTACCATTAGTCAAAAGTCTAGAACAGTTCTTATCACACCCAAGGATTTTGTCTGTGGTTGAAAAGGGACCCCAGATGTGCAGGGAAAGTTGATGGTGCTCATTTAAAATCGCATCCCTTATTTTCAAGAGAAACCAAAGGCATTACAGATTGTTCTGTACACAGATGAAATAGAAATCTGTAATCCACTAGGATCCTTTGCATCAAAAAACAAGTTGTTAATGGTGTAATACACCCTAGGAAATATAAATCCAAAATACAGGTCTAAACTGGCTGCTATCAGGCTACCTGCCATGGCTAGATCAGCAGACCTCTGCCAATCTGGTGTAGATGTAATGTTGAATAGAATCAAGGACGACATGGATGCATTGTACAGTGGGGTTAAAATGCTATCTATTAACGGAGAGAAAACGATACATGGTGCCATGGTCTCTCTCTGTGGAGACACCCTGGCACAACATGAACCAGCAGGGTTCAAAGAGGGTGTGGGCTTTGCCTACAGTAAGCGCAGACACTGTGAGTGTTCTTTTCAGGACATGCAGACACACTTCAATGAGGATGCATATACTAAAAGGACATTGGAGAAGCATGTCAGACGCTGTGATGAAATAGAAAAGGCGCAGACGGACTTGCTTCGCAACAGCTTGAGAACAACATATGGCATCAATAGAAAGAGCAAGTTAGTTGAATTCCCAGCCTTTGATATCATACAACAAACTCTGCAATACATTATGCATGTCATTCTGGAGGGCATAGCCCCATTGAAAGTCAAATGTGTTTCGAATCATCTTTTTGTGTCAGGACAGATTGATCTGGACTCAGTGATTTCTGCTGTTCTTGGTTTCTCTTATTTCCCTCTCGATGTTTGAGATCGGCCACCCCCAATTTCTGTTAGTACATTAAAGTCAAGTGATGGTAAACTAAAGTCATCTTGGCATACACTTGTCCTGCTAAGGATATTGCCATTTGGTTTGGAGAGTTTGGAAATCGATGCATATATATACAACTGATAATTGAGCTAATAGAGATTGCACAGATAGTATTTGCGCCTCTTCTTACCATTGGGACTGTGTCTAGGTTGAAGTTACTCATTGAAAATCATTTGATGCATTGGAACGAGCTTTTTCCAGACCGCAATGTTACACCTAAACAGCATTATATGATACATTTGCCATCGCACATAGTCATTGGGGCCAAAGGTTAGACATATGTCTATGCGGTTGTTTCTTTAAACAATGGGCTTCCAAGCTCAATTTAAAAAATATTTACACGTCTTTGATCAATCAGAACCACATATATGAAAGCTGCCAAAATGTTGACCGTTCAATGCACCCAAAATTGTTTTCAAATGAAAGGGAGATGGGACCTCTATCAGAGGTTAAAGATCTACAATATTTACGTGGAAAATTGAGGGACTTCCTAGGTTTCAATGAAGTAAACCATGCTGTATCAGTCAAATGGCTTGTAATAAATTCTAATAAATACATAACTCAGAACACACATTTCTTGTTGATTCTAGGCTTTATTGTTTGGAATATCAACCATTTCAAACTATAAGTTTCTATCAAAAGGTTCATGGCTTATCAAGTTGAGGTCCCACACCTTGCACAGGCCACTGAGTTAGTGGATTTGACCTCTTATTACACAATTAGCAACAAGAGCCAAACTTATGTATAAGTCAAATACCATCTTGGGGATGTAATTGAATTGTACAACAGTTCAAATGACTCAGTGTGTTCCCCAGATATGAAAAGTGTATTGTCTTTGTTCTGTACTTTATTTTGTCTACATGATTGTGCTGTGTGTAAGATTGACAATAAAACAGCGAATACCATTTGGTCATTATCTGATCTTAATATGTGGCGATGAAAAGGATGAGATGCTTGAAATAAGAAATTCTGACTTTGACAAATCAAGAAAGGCCATAACCATGCATCTCCCAAATAAATGAAATGACAAACTTATAGTTGCAATATGCCTATTCAAAACAGTGAACGACAGCGGCAAGATGATTAGAGTGCAATGCGATGATCATAACAGTGATGTTTTAGCCTTACATTCATCTCTATAAACTGCGTTGTCAGTCGGTTAAAAAACGCTTCATCAGATTGTAATAACAGGTGAGTAAACACTCAATTTTTTCGCAGGGATAGAGAGAGCATGTCGAGATAGTAAAACGTTTCTTAAGGTGCAGGTGAAAGTGAAATATGGACGGGACTGTAAGGCGTTCACATTGAGCATCAATTCCCACTTAAGACAATTCCGGATCATTGCTTCAGTCCAGGACAGCTGCTTTATTTCTGTATTTTTGTTTTCCTTATTAATGTTGTTGTCTCTAACTCATTAGGAAACCTAGTGTGTGATGTATGAGCTTAATAACACTTTTAAAAAACGAGGCCTAATTTCTTTGAGGGCTAGTTACACCCTAACACAGTGGTCTGAAACCCCTGGTTTACAAGCCACATCAAGCAAGCAAATCCCATTACGCTTGCAAAGTGACATGATCCTATTGGAATACAGCCAGGGTGAACTTTTAATAACCCGCAACTTGCATTGAAAAATAACTGCTTGGATAGTGAAGATGGATTATTGAGACTACCTAAATCATATAAATAGGAACAGCAATCTCAGTAATCTCCAGTGGACAGATAAACATAACTGGCACTATAGAATCTGTATGCGTGGAATAAATCCATGACTGTTGCATTTAACATGTGACCCACATAGACCTACACATAATAAAACATAGGCCAATACAGTGCATTCAGGAAACTATTCGGACTTTTTCCACATTTGTGTTCAGTTACAGCCTTATTCTAAAATGGATTAAATCATTTTTCCCCCTCATCAATCTGCACACAATATCCCATAATGACATAGCAAAAACTGGTTTTTAAACATCTTAGCAAATGTATAAAAAATGTCAAACAAATACCTTATTTACATAAGTATTCAGACCATTTGCTATGAGACTCAAAATTAAGCTCAGGTGCATCCTGTTTCCATTGATCATCCTCGAGACGTTTCTACAACCTGACTGGAGAACACCTGTGGTAAATTCAATTGATTGGACATGATTTGGAAAGGTATACACCTGTCTATATAAGATCCCACAGTGCATGTCAGAGCAAAAACTAAGCCATGAGGTCAAAGGAATTGTCCGTAGAGCTGTGAGACAGGATTGTGTCGAGGCACAGATCTGGGGAAGGGTACCAAAACATTTCTGCTGCATTGAAGGTCCCCAAGAACACAGTGGCCTCCATCATTCTTAAATTTAAAAAGTTTGGAAACAACAAGACTCTTCCTAGAGCTGGCCGCCCGGCCAAACTGAGCAATTGGGGGAGAAGGGCCTTGGTCAGGGAGGGGACCAAGAACCCTATGGTCACTCTGACAGAGCTCCAGAGTACCTCTGTGGAGATGGGAGAACCTTCAGGAAGGTCTCTGCAGCACTCCACCGATCAGGCCTTTATGGTAGAGTGGCCAGATGGAAGCCACTCCTCAGTGGACTGATAATCATGACTCTGCGTTCACGTTCAAGTGGAGAAGCATGTTTCATGATTTCTGAAAGTGTTGAATAAAAACATTGTTGTGGTGCTGATCATTGTCTCTTAATGTACTTGTTAGGAGAATTAATTTCTCAGTGTTCATGAACTGAACTTCAATGAAAATACTCAGTCTGTACCCAGAGTTTGTAAGGTTCTGGTAGAAATGAAACAGACGGAGACCAGTCAAAAATAGTCAGTGACGTTTATTCTCGAGAGCTCTGCCCATCATTTCATGTACATTGGTTAATATACCTCTCATTTCGTCATAAATGTCCCTCCTCCTCTCAGACAATGACAAAGCTGCTTTTCAATTCCATTCCAACACATACATATTGCTTATCATATACTACCACATGTTACACAATCTACTGCAAGCCCAAGGGTTTCTCCCCTCCCTGGTTGTGGACCAGACATCTTTCCTGTTGTTAGTTTCACTGTGGTCACAAGTTGTCTGTTAACACTTCCTCTTTGCCTATGTACAAACATTCTTCATCAAACAGCATAGAATTCTGTTAGTTATAATCCTGCGTTAAATGTATACATCATTTAGTCTTTATTCATAAAATCCCATAACAGTACTGAAACTGTCTTTAAGGCCCTCGATTAGGTCAATATAATCAGTGATTGATACATAGGGGAACTGGAGGCCCTTCATGGTGAAATCACTGATATCAAATAACTTGGAATATTGTCCATCATCATTTTCAATACACAGTGTCTTGGATAAATGTTACAGTGAGCTTTGTTTGGCCATTTTACTTGTTTTTGCCAAGTTGGCTAGTGATTTTCATATGTACCGATCCTGTGCAGGTGTTGTTACATGTGGTCCTGAAAAAGGGATGTTTCTTTTTTTTTGCTGAGTTTGTATACAGTACCAGTCAAAAGTTTGGACACAACTACTCATTCAAGGGTTTTTCTTAATTTTGAATATTTTCTACATTGTAGAAGATGACATCAAAACTATGAAATAACACATATGGAATCATGAGGTAACAAAAAACGTGTGAAACATATATTTTATCCTCTTCAAAGTAGCCACCCTTTGTCTTGAAGACAGATTTACACACTCTTGGCATTCTCTCAACCAACTTAATGAGGAATACTTTTCCAACAGCCTTGAATGAGTTTCCACATATGCTGAGCACTTGTTGGGTGCTTTCCTTCACTCTGCGGTCCAACTCATCCAAAAACCATCTAAATTGGGTTGAGGACGGGTGATGGTGGAGGCCAGGTCATCTGATGCAGTACTCCATCACTCTCCTCCTTGGTCAAATAGCCCTTACACAGCCTGGAGGTGTGTTTTGGGTCAATGTCCTGTTGAAAAGCAAATGACAGTCCCACTAAGCGCAAACCAGGTGGGATGGCGTATCACTGCAGAATGCTGCGATAGCCATGCAGAAATCTATTGATCAGTTTGATCAAAATAAAATTAAGAGCAACCAAGAGCAACACACACGCACGCACGCACACACACACACACACTTGTGATTTAGAAAAATGACATTGAAGGAGTTCTTGGCGATTTCGTGATCAGTGATCAAGTGTCACGCCTTGGTCATTGTATCTTGTGTTTTTGTTAATTGTTTGGGTAGGCCAGGGTGTGACATGGGTTTATATGTTGTATTTCGTATTAGGGTTTGTATTAATTGGGAGTGTGTATTATTAGGGGTGTGTCTAGTTAGGCTTGGCTGCCTGAGGCGATTCCTAAGTGGAGTCAGCTGATTCTAGTTGTCTCGGATTGGGAACCGTATTTAGGCAGCCTGAGTGCGTGTTGTATTTCGTGGGTGATTGTACCTGTCTTTGTGTTAGTCACCAGATAGGCTGTAAGTAGTTGCACTCGTTTGTTGTTTTGTATTCTCAGTTATTTCATGTACAGCATTTTCTTCATTAAAAGTCATGAGTAACCTACACGCTGCATTTCAGTCTGACTCACTTCAAACAACAGAAGAACGACATTACAGAATCACCCACCACGATTCACAGACTGAGCAGCGTGTGAGCTGGCAGGATCTGAAGGAGGACGATATGGATTATACTACGTGGGAAGAAATCGACAGGTGGGCGGCCGACCCAGTGCGAGTGCAGGAGCCCGCCTGGGATTCCCTACAGCAATGAGAAGAGGGCTATACATGGATGGAATCGAAAAGGAGAGCACGGCTATACAGAGCGAAAACCGAAAACCGTAGGTAACGGGGAAAGTGCAGAGAGAGAGTGGCAGAGTCAGGAGTCAGACCTGAGCCTACTCTCCCTGTTAATTGTGAGGAGCAGCAATATGAGGACTTCTGGTCTTGGGAGATGATATTAGACGGAAAAGGACCCTGGGCGCAGCCGGGAGAATATCGCAGTCCCAAGGAGGAAATAGAAGTAGCTAAAGCGGAGAGGCGTGAGTATGAGGAGGCAGCACTGCGAAGCGGTTGGAAACCGGAAAGTCACCCCAAAAAATGTATTGGGGGGGCTAAAAGGGAGAATAGTTATGCCAGGTAGGAAACCTGTGCATACTCCCTGTGCTCACAGTTGGGCTAGAGAGACCGGGCAGGCACCGTGTTATGCTATGGAGCGCACGGTGTTTCCAGTGCGGGTGCAGAGCCAGCTGCGACTTATACCAGCCCTTCCTATTGGCCGGGCTAGAGTGGGCATCGAGCCAGGTAAGCTTGGGCAGGCTCGGTGCTCAAGAGCTCCAGTGCGCCTGCACGGTCCGGTCTATCCAGAGCCACCTATACACACCAGTCCTCCGGTAGCAGCTCCCCGCACCAGGCTTCCTGTGCGTGTCCTCGCGCCAGTACCACCAGTTCCAACACCACGCACCAGGCCTCCAGTGCGCCTCGCCTGTTCAGCGCAGCCAGTGCTTTTCTCCCCTCCTGCGCTGCCGGAGTCTCCCGCTTGTTTAGCGCAACCAGAGCTGTTCTCTTCTCCTGAGCTATCGGAGTCTCCCGCTTGTTTAGCGCAACCAGAGCTGTTCTCTTCTGCTGTGCTATCGGAGTCTCCAGCCTGTTCAGCTCAGCCAGAGCCTTTCTCCTCTCCTGCGCTGCCGGAGTCTCCTGTCTGTCCAGCGCCACCAGTGCTCCCAGTCGGCCCAGCGCGTCCAGTGCGCCTCGACTGTTCAGCACAACCTGAGCTTTTCTCCTCTCCTGCACTGTTGGAGTCTCCCGCCTGTTCAGCTCAGCCAGAGCCTTTCTCCTCTCCTGCGCTGCCGGAGTCTCCTGTCTGCCCAGCGCCGCCAGTCGGCCCAGCGTCACCAGTCTGCCAGGATCCACCAGAAGTGTCAGTCTGCCGGGATCCGCCAGAGGTGCCAGTCTACCAAGATCTTCTAGATCGGCCAGACAACCTTAATCATCCAGGTCCACCAGCCAGCCAGGATTTACCGGAGCCTACTACCTGCCTGAGCTTCCTCTCAGTACTGAGCTTCCTCTCAGTACTGGGCTCCCTCTCTGTACTGGGCTCCCTCTCAGTACCGAGCTTCCTCTCAGTACCGAGCTTCCTCTCAGTACCGGGCTTCCTCTCAGTACCGGGCTTCCCCTCAGTACCGGGCTTCCCCTCAGTACCGGGCTGCTTCGGTCCCGGGCTGCCCCTCTGTCCCGGGCTGCCCCTCTGTCCCGGGCTGCCCCTCTGTCCCGAGCTGCCCCTCTGTCCCGAGCTGCCCCTCGGTCCCGAGCTGCCCCTCGGTCCCGAGCTGCCCCTCGGTCCCGAGCTGCCCCTCGGTCCCGAGCTGCCCCTCAGTTATGTGGGGATCAGGGTGAGGACTATTAGGCCATGGTCGGCGGAGAAGGTGGATTATCCTAGGACGCGTAGGGGAGGAACTAGGACATTTATGGAGTGGGGTCCACGTCCCGAGCCAGAACCGCCACCATGGACAGACGCCCACCCGGACCTTCCCTATGCTCTTGAGGTGCGTCCCGGAGTCCGCACCTTAGGGGGGGGGGTTCTGTCACGCCTTGGTCATTGTATCTTGTGTTTTTGTTAATTGTTTGGGTAGGCCAGGGTGTGACATGGGTTTATATGTTGTATTTCGTATTAGGGTTTGTATTAATTGGGAGTGTATTATTAGGGGTGTGTCTAGTTAGGCTTGGCTGCCTGAGGCGATTCCTAATTGGAGTCAGCTGATTCTAGTTGTCTCGGATTGGGAACCGTATTTAGGCAGCCTGAGTGCGCATTGTATTTCGTGGGTGATTGTACCTGTCTTTGTGTTAGTCACCAGATAGGCTGTAAGTAGTTGCACTCGTTTGTTGTTTTGTATTCTCAGTTATTTCATGTACAGCATTTTCTTCATTAAAAGTCATGAGTAACCTACACGCTGCATTTCGGTCTGACTCACTTCAAACAACAGACAAACGACATTACATCAAGATTAGTAAACAGATAAACTCATGGCCGTGGCATAATATGTCTCTTTTCTTCAAATTGGAACTGGCAACATTCCACCTCAATTATTTTCAGGCTTAAATAGAAAGGGAATGATGTTCCTCAATTGTCTTTGGATGAATCATTATAATGACGCTTACTGAGCTAGAAAGGCTACCACCTATTGACGTGTTCCATAAAAATACAGAAATACTAATAAGCACATCAGTCATGAGGATTTTCTATCAATCCAATATTTCTTAGATTAAGTACAACGGTGGGTTGTAATGTCTGCTACAGTGTACTATATGCCAAGCCCATGGGACCAATATTATACAGTATAGCATGCTCCCAATCCCATCCATTGATGGCTAATATGATAAATCCTTACTATATACCCAGCACATCTCACTGTATATTAGCCTACACATCATCAACGTATAGTATAGCTTTGACTATATTGTGTTTTGGGTCATTGTCCTGTTGAAAAGCAAATGATAGTCCCACAAAGTGAAACCAGGTGGGGTGGCGTATCACTGCAGAATGGTGTGGTAGCCATGCTGGTTAAGTGTGCCTTGAATTCTAAATAAATCACAGAGTGTCATAAGCAAAGCCCCCCCACACCATCACACCTCCTCCTCCATGCTTCACAGTGGAAATCACAAATGCGAAGATCATCTGTTCACCTACTCTGCGTCTAACAAAGACACGGCGGTTCAAACCAAAAATCTCAAATTTGGACTCATCAGACCAAAGGACAGATTTCCACTGGTCTAATGTCCATTGCTTGTGTTTCTTGGCCTAAGTAAGTCTCTTCTTCTTATTGGGGCCATTAGTAGTGGTTTCTTTGCAGCAATTCAACCATGAAGGCCTGATTCACGCATTCTCCTCTAAACAGTTGATGTTGAGATGTGTCTGTTACTTGAACTCTGTGAAGCATTCATTTGGGCTGCAATCTGAGGTGTAATTAAGAGTACATGAGTGGTAATGAGGAATTGACAAAGACATTATTAAAATGATGGGATGATGCCACAAGCTCATTGAAATGTATGAAAAGATAGTTAATCTCATCGATCCATTATCCACTCGAAAAGACATTGGATACAGTCTCTTTGTTCTTGCCCTGAGCCGTTGTGGCCCAAGAGTGTTTCATTGGTAGGTTGATTGTAACATATAGTTGGAGAGTATAGACTGTGCTACACTAAGTGCTCATGTAAATGTGACTGTCAGACACAGCTGAGTTTGAAGTCAGCTTGGCTCCATGTCCTCTGCTGCAGCCATCTGTTATCTGTTTCATAGTTGTCAGCTACAGAAAAATTACAGCAGCCAAGAGCAACACATGCACGCACGCATGCACGCACACACACACACACACACTCACACACACTTGTGATTTAGAAAAACGACATTGAAGGAGTAATTTGCGATTTTGTGATCAGTAATCAAGATTAGGAAACAGATAAACTCATGGCCGTGGCATAATATGTCTCTTTTCTTCTTTCAAAGTTCTTGAAATTTTTCGGATTTACTGACCTTCATGTCTTAAAGTAATGATGGACTGTCGTTTCTCTTTACTTATTTCTGCTGTTCTTGCCATAATTTGGACTTGGTCTTTTACCAAATAGGGCTATCTGATTGGCTCAAACGCATTAAGAAGGAAAGACAATCCACAAATGAACTTTTACCAAGGTACACCTGTTAATTGAAATGCATTCCAGGTGACTACCTCATGAAGCTGGTTGAGAGAATGCCAAGAGTATGCAAAGTTGTCAGCAAGGCAAAGGGTGGTTACTTTGAATAATCTGAAATATAATGTATATCTTGAAAGGTTTAACACTTTTTTGGTTACTTTATGATTCCAAAACTTCATTGTTTTGATGTCTTCACTATTATTCTACAATGTAGAAAATAGTCAAAATAAAGAAAAACTCTTGAATGAGTAGGTGTGTCCAAACTGTCGAATGATATTGTCCATATACTGTAAATCAAGTGTTATTAGTCACATGCGCCGAATACAACTGGTGTAGACGTTACAGTGAAATGCTTACTTATAAGCACCTAACCAGCAATACAGTTTAAAAAATACAGATAAGAATAGGACATTTTAACCTTTATTTAACTAGGCAAGTCAGTTAAGAACAAATTCTTATTTTCAATCACAGCCTAGGAACAGTGTTGTTCAGGGGCAGAACGACAGATTTCTACCTTGTAAGCTCGGGGATTTGATCTTGCAACCTTTTGGTTACTAGTCCAACGCTCTAACCACTAGTAACACGTAACATTTAATTAAAGAGAAGCAGTAAAATAACAATAGCGAGACTATATACAGGAGATTGCATCATCTGTGGATCTGTTGGGGCGGTATGCAAATAGGAGTGGGTCTAGGGTTTCTGGGATAAAGAATTTCATGGCTACAGATGTGAATGTTACGGGTCGGTAGTCATTTAGGCAGGTTACCTTAGTGTTCTTGGGCACAGGCACTATGGTGGTCTGCTTAAAACATGTTGGTATTACAGACTCGGACAGGGAGAGGTTGAAAATGTCAGTGAAGACACTTGCCAGTTGGTTAGCACATGCTTGCAGTACACATCCTGGTAATCTGTCTGGCCCTGCGGCCTTGTGAATGTTGACCTGTTTAAAGGTCTTACTCACATTGGCTGTGGAGAGCTTGATCACACAGTCTTCTGGAACAGCTGGTGCTCTCATGCATGTTTCAGTGTTTTTTGCCTCGAAGCGAGCATAGAGCTTGTTTAGCTCGTCTGGTAGGCTCGTGTCACTGGGCACCTCTTAGTTGTGCTTCTCTTTGTAGTCTGTTATGGTTTGCAAGTCCTGCAACATGTGATGAGCGTCAGAGCTAGTGTAGTATGATTCGATCTTAGTCCTTTATTGATGCTTTGCCTGTTTGATGGTTCGTCGGAGAGCATAGAGAGATTTCTTATATGCTTCTGGGTTAGAGTCCCGCTCCTTGATAGCGGCAGCTCTAGCCTTTAGCTCAGTGCGAATGTTGCCTGTAATCCATGGCGTACAGTCACTGTGTGGATGGCTACATTGATGCACTTATTGATGAAGCCAATGACTGATGTGGTGTACTCCTCAATGCCATTTGAGGAATCCCGGAACATATTCCAGTCTGTGCTTGCAAAACGGTCCTGTAGCTTAGCATCTGCTTCATCTAACCACTTTTTTATTGATCTAGTCATTGGTGCTTCCTGCATTCATTTTTGCTTGTAAGCAGGAATCAGGAGGATGGAATTATGGTCAGATTGCCAAATGGAGGGCGAGGGAGAGCTTTGTATGTGTCTCTGTGTGGAGTTAAGGTGGTCCAGAGTTTTTTTTCCTCTGGTTGCACATTTAACATGCTGATAGAAATTTGGTAAAAATGGATTTAAGATTTCCTGCATTAAAGTTCCTGGCCACTAGGAACGCCGCCTCTGGGTGAGCATTTTCTTGTTTGGTTATGGCGGAATACAGCTCATTCAGTGCTGTCTTAGTGCCAGCCTCAGTCTGTGGTGATATGCAAACAGCTATGAAAAATACATATGAAAACTCTCTAGGTAGATAGTGTGGTCTACAGCTTATCATGAGATACTCTACCTCAGGTGAGCAATAGTTTGAGACTTCCTTAGATATCGTGCACCAGTTGTTATTTACAAAAATATATATATGTAGAGAAAGTAACATTTAATTACCTGGCAACAGCTCTGGTGGACTTGCCTGCAGTCAACATGCCACTTGTACACTAACACAAAACTTGAGACATCTGTGGCATTGTGTTGTGTGACAAAACTGCACATTTTAGTTTGGGCTTTTGTTGTCCCCAGCACAAGGTTCATCTGTGTAATGATCGTGCTGTTTAATAATCACTGTATATATATATAGAGTGAGAGAGAGATTTTACTGAGTTACAGTTCACATAAGGAAATCTGTCAACTCAAATAATTTTATTAGGCCCTAATCTATGGATTTCACATGACTGGGGAATAGATATGCATCTGTTGGTAGAGATACCTTTAAAAAAAGTTGGAGTGTGGATCAGAACTAGTCAGTGTCTGGTATGACCATCATTTGCCTCATGATCAATTTGATCAATTTGTTGATTGTGGCCTGTGGAATGTTGTCCCACTCCTCTTCAATGGCTGTGCGAAGTTGTGGGAATTGGAACACGCTGTCGTACATGTCTATCCAGAGCATCTCAAACATGCTCAATGGGTGACCTGTCTGGTGAGTATGCAGGCCATGGAAAAACTGGGACATTTTCAGTCTCCAGGAATTGTGTACAGATCCTTGTGACATGGGACTGTGCATAATTATTCTGAAACATGAGGTGATGGTGGCGAATGAATGGCACGACAGTGGTTCTCAGGATCTTGTCACGGTATCTCTGTGAAATTGCAATTGTGTTCGTTGTCCGTAGCTTATACCTGCCCATAACATAAACCCACTGCCACAACAGGGTATTCTGTCCCCAACGTTGACATCAGAAAACTGCTCACCCTACACAACACCATACACACTGTCTGCCATCTGCCAGGTAAAGTTAAAAATGGCATTTATACATGAAGAGCACACTTCTCCAGCGTTCCAGGTGCCATCGAAGGTGAGCATTTGCCCACTGAGTCACTTACAATGCCAAACTGCAGTCAGGTGAAAACCCTGGTGATGATGATGAGCACACAGATGAGCTTTCCTGAGATGGTTTCTGACAGTTCGTGCAGATATTCTTCGGTTGTGCAAACGCAGTTTCATCAGCTGTCCGGTTGGCTGGTCTCAAACGATCCCGCAGGTGAAGAAGCCGGATGTGGATGTCCTGGGCTGGCGTGATTACACATGGTCTGCGGTTGTGAGGCCGGTTGGATGTGCTGTCAAATTCTCTAAAACAATGTTGGAGGTGGCTTATGGTAGAGAAATGAACATTTAATTACCTGGCAACAGCTCGGATGGACATGCTTGCAGTCAGCATGCCACTTGCACACTAACTCAAAACTTGAGACATCTGTGGCATTGTGTTGTGTGACATAACTGCACATTTTAGTCTGGCCTTTTATTGTCCCCAGCACGAGGTTCACCTGTGTAATGATCATGCTGTTTAATCAGTTTCTTGATATGCCACACCTGTCAGGTGGATGGAGTATCTTGGCAAAAGAAAAATGATTAATAACAGGGATGAAAACAAATGTGTGCACAACATTTGAGAGAAATAATGTTTTTGTTCATATGGAACATTCCTGTGATATTTTATTTCAGCTCGTGAAACATGAGACCAACACTTTACATGTTGTGTTCATATTTTTGTTCAGTGTGTATATATATTTATATATTTTCCTAGCCACCGTGCTTCAACACCTGCATTGCTTGCTGTTTGGGCTTTTAGGCTGGGTTTCTATACAGCACTTTGAGATATCAGCTGATGTACGAAGGGCTATATAAATAAATTTGATTTGATTTGATATACATATCTTTGGTTGTTGCTCAATCTGATTGGGTGGGCCTGGCTCTCCAATGGGTGGCTACGCCCTGGTTCTGGGTTAACTGAGATTAACATGGGTGTAATAAACCCAACTACTAACAAGTTGGATTAGATTGGAAAAAAGTATGTTATTTATGTTTGTGTAGTATACGATTAATCAACCAGTCAATGTACAAACAACACAGGTATTGAAGCAAACAATTCTGAAAATCAACCTGCAATAGAGCACCCTGGGAAATGTGATAACGATGAGTGTGATTTTCAGTGATTTTGAGCAAACATACATTTGTAATTTACTCAACAAGCTTGTTGAAATTCAGCTAAAACAAACCTCAATATTAGCTCAAATGATTTTCCTTTTGATGTCCACTCAACTCACAGACATTAAGCAATTGGTTAGGTTGGCATTTTCTTTGTGTAGATGAGGTGCCTTGGTTGCAATATGTCCCCAAATGAATAGTGAAAAGGTTTAATGTAAGGGCCATCACAGATGGGCATTATGTGACAAAAAAGCAGACAACTTACACAAACACAATTACAGTAGTAAAAAATAGGAATTATTGTTGTGCTAATACCAGCTGCTTTGCCATGCACATGGAGCATCACTCCAACCAATTCAATATTTGACCCCAACTATAACAACCACTACCACTACTATAACAACCACTACTCGATATTCTGTCATTCTTCTACCCTTCAGTGGTGTATTATCAACATATTATCCCGGTACTGACGACTTCCATTCTACCAAGCAAATCTCTCCATCTCTCCATCTGAATGTCTGTGTTGGTTCTCCCAAGAGGTACATCATGACCTGTTCAAAACAAACCCCTTTCTCCAATGATATAGGAGATGAAGGAAAACATGCTTTAATAACCCGCCTAGTTCATCCACTATCCTCGTCTTCCAAAGTGCTGGAGATCAGCCTGGAAGTTGTAGTCTGGACAGACCTTCTGTGCCAGTTTGTAGTCGGCGCTGAGAAAAAAGATGAATACACAGAGGACCTTGAAGGGCTTGGCACAGATCCAAGCGGCGTGAGACTGGGTGTGTTCTGAGTAGCAGGTCTGGGAGGGATCGTAGAGGCATGGCTTTGTTTTCTTGGCTCTGTTGGTCCTCTGGTACTCCACCACGCAGTTGAGGGCCTTCATCTCCTGCCGGTGCTCATTGGGGGTGGACTGCGGCTGACTCTGGAAGTGGAGTTTCGGGCGTCCTGCATCCTCCCATTCCACGGCTTTGGAGGGAGGAACGATGCTCACTGAGATATTCCCCAGACGGGACGAGTTGTGGCGGAAGTACACACTGAAGGTGCCGTTGATGTGGTCCACTATCTTACCTGTCACCAGCAGGCTGAACTTGATGGTTTTGATGTTGAGGTAGAAGTTGCCCCACCCAAAGGTCTTCTTGACCTTGATAGGTGTTTTTATGGGGGGCTTGGATTTGGAGCGAAACTGTGACTGATCCAAGGGGAGGGAGAGGTTCTGTGACCAGCCATATGGGCCCACGGAGCTATAGCTGAAGGCCTTAGGCTTGGTGGATACATCTTTGGAAAGGTGTTTGACTTTCATTGCAGCTCCAAGGTTTCCTTCTTTCCCCCTCCTTCCTATTTCGTAGGTAAGGGGCTGTGAGGTGTTGTCAACATTTGGATCGAGGTTCAGATAGTCCAAGGTCTTCCCAGCATCCTCCTCCTGCACCTACGGACAGATGAACGAAGGATAAGTTTTGTATTTTTTTCAGTCCGTCTCTCTCTTTGTCTCTAATGAATTGCTGTCAATCTTCACATGCCTGTGGGCTTGATATGGATGTAACCTTGATAAAGTAAAGGTAGAAATCTAATGATCAGTTCCCACATGATCCTAAAACTACAATAAAGAGTGTTAATGAGGAATTGACAAAGACATGATTAAAATGATGGGATGATGCCACAAGCTCATGAAAATGTATAAAAAGATAGTTAATCTCATCGATCCATTATCCACTCGAAAAGACATTGGATACAGTCTCTTTGTTCTTGCCCTGAGCCGTTGTGGCCCAGGAGTGTTTCATTGGTAGGTTGATTGTAACATATAGTTGGAGAGTATAGACTGTGCTGCACTATGTGCTCATGTAAATGTGACTGTCAGACACAGCTGAGTGTGAAGTCAGCTTGGCTCCATGTCCTCTGCTGCAGCCATCTGTTATCTGTTTCATAGTTGTCAGCTACAGAAGAACACACATGCACACACACACACACACACACGCACACACACGCACACACACACACACGCACACACACACACACACACGCACACACACACACACACACACACACACACACACACACACACACACACACACACACACACACACACACACACACACACACACACACACACACACACACACACACACACACACACACACACACACACACACACACACACACACACACACACACACACATTTGAGTTCTTGACGATTTCGTGATCAGTGATCAAGATTAGGAAACAGATAAACTCATGGCCGTGGCATAATATGTCTCTTTTCTTCAAATTGGAACTGGCAACATTCCACCTCAATTATTTTCAGGCTTAAATAGAAAGGGAATGATGTTCCTCAATTATCTTTGGATGAATCATTATAATGACGCTTACTGAGCTAGAAAGGCTACCACCTATTGACGTGTTCCATAAAAATACAGAAATACTAATAAGCACATCAGTCATGAGGATTTTCTATCAATCCAATATTTCTTAGATTAAGTACAACGGTGGGTTGTAATGTCTGCTACAGTGTACTATATGCCAAGCCCACGGGACCAATATTATACAGTATAGCATGCTCCCTATCCCATTCATTGATTGGTAATATGATATATCCTTACTATATACTCAGCACATCTGTATCTGTACATAGAATGTTAGCCTACACATCATCAACATATAGTATAGCTTTGACTACATTTATTTTCTCTGCATGCCCTCTCATAACTACCCTCCTGTCTGTAATCCACTGTCAAACCAATGATCCATTACAGAACCCTCATCAGGCTAATGAACTCTGAGCCACTGCATTCATCTCCTCCACTAGCAGGGTGGTAAGCCAGCCATGCTCCAGCTCTAATTGGGCACCACATTCTGACAATCATGTCCGTGGTTCTGTGTCCGGTTGTCTGTATGTCTGGCCGTGGCTGGGTTAGAATACAATCTGACATGGGAAACCTCAGCTCATGGTAATGGGGATGGCAGTGAAAGATGGTGCACGTGTTACACACGGCTCCATGGGCAATAATCCTTAGTGTACTCACATGATCGTCATGTGTGAGAATGGTGCTGGGGGAAAGAAAATAGAGGCTGCTTTTGGTAAATGGATAGATCATCAAAATGTTGTTACGGCTCACTGTGGTTCATGCTGAGCCCCCCGAGGAAAACACTCAACCTGAGTTGTGCCATAACCGAGTTAGACCAACTCTCTAATGTGAACAATGAATGCACTGTATGTTTCTCCAGATTGTGTTTGCTGAGCAAATGATCAGTTTAACCCGGCACAGCTGTCAACCCTCAGGATGATGTGTACTGTGACGACACATGGAGCTAATTTGCGACCGAAGAGGCCAATTAAATGATAACATTTCTAGTTATTATTGGTGCATGATTTTTTTTTTAAAGTGATTAATATGGAGACTGTAGATTGCGTAAATTCCGTCTGTCTAATGATCCCAGTTCAATAAGAGTATGTGTTCTTCAATTTTTGATAGTATTATTTTAAATTAATACCTTATTCATCCAGTGCATTGATAACAAATCATGAATTTGCCACATGTGGGTAACAGTGTCTTGCTATCATCAAGAGGATGAATTAATGCCGTTACGTAAGTGAACATCTTCAGACCTTACAACTGCATAGACACAAATAGCATTTGGAATTATTTATCAGTTTGAAGGAACCAGAGTCTTCTGGGGTATGTTGAATATAAGATCATAACTTAGATAAAGAGAAATGAACTTTGAGGAAGTTCTACACTGTAATGGAAAACTGTAAATTATACTGTAATTTTTTTGTTGTATTTTCAACAGTAAAATAATCAAACGTTTTACTGCGGCATACTGAACATTATAGTGCATTGTGGGAAAATGTCGTCGGTAGGGAAAGATTGCTGTATTTCGAATGGTGCTGTAATTCCACCCCACAGTTTACAGTACCGTACCATATCTTTGGAGGGCCAAAAACCTTTTGACCACTAGTAGGTGTATGGTTGTTGTTGTTTTTGGCTCAATAACATATTTTGAGGCGTGCCTTGTAAAAGGCTATCTTTGTTGCACCCCTGAGTGAGAGTGCTGTACGAATTTAACTCCTATCTGGTTATATTTAGTGATGGGCATTCTGGCTCTTTTCAGTAAGCCTGTTTGTTTGGCTCAGCTCACCAAAAAGAGCTGGCTCTTTTGGCTCCCAAACGGCTCTTAAAAAAAACATGTTTTGTATTTTTTCATCTCAAAGAGTTTGCGATAGTTGGACTATGATTGGTGTTAAAACAATTCTAATTAAGTTATTAAATTAAATCATACTCTACCTTAACCACAATGTATTTAAAAATGCATTTGTTTGTTATGAAAAAGAATGATATTAAACATTTGCATTTAAAGTAAAGTAACCTTTTAATGTATATAAACCAAGTGCATATAAATCTAACCATTCAAAACTAATACAATCTGAACAGCATAATAGAATATTGCACCATATCAAAGAAAAATAAATAGCAATGTGCAAAACTGCAGCATCCCCCTTAAAACAATAAACTGGTCCCTCTTTTCTCTCTCTTCCTTATTGCCATGTTATAACCAGCAGCACACATCAATGCTGACCATATTTGTCTTTTATGAGAGATTTGCATTCAGAAATGCAAGCTGCCTCACTTTCAAGGGACTGATGCGGTTTCTTCTCTCAGTAATTATTTGTCCCGTTTTTGAGAAAACCCTCTAAGGGAACGGATGTGGCCACTATGCAAAGTCTCCCTGTCATGACTTTAGTAAGAGGCCAGGTTCTTCCACCAGCTCAGAGGATCTGCAGATCTTTGGCGGAGGGGCTCCTCCAAATAGGATCGGACCTCCATTATGGCATCTGCTGAGGGATTCCTTCGTGCTGCATCCCCAGTTGCTCTCTCGTAAAACAGCATCCACAGTGACCTGCTCAAAGGGTTCCAGGACTCTTGACACCTCCTCCACCACCTCCCATTTCTCTTGGGTCAGAGCATCAACAGGTGCATTGACAATGGCCAGGGTAGAGATGATGGCATCCTTTGACTCAAGAAACCACTTCAACATATAAAATGTTGAATTCCACCTTGTAGTGCAGCCTAGGCCTCAGCTCAGGCATCAACATCTGGCGTTGTGTAGACTTTTGTTTTTCGGCACCTACTGTGCTCCTGTGGAAGTATTCCACAGCTGCTTTCACTTTGTCCACAGTGGGCTTCATCACCTTCAGAGCATCTCCTACAATCAGGTTGATTGTGTGGGCAAGACATAGATGAGGGGTCCATTTAAACATTTTCATGGCAAGATTTTTGGGGTTGTGTTAGCTACATTGTCGCTAACACAACAGACCATTTTTCCGTCTGCTTGCCATTCTCTGGCCACTCTCAACAGTTCCTCTGCCATGTTCTCTGAGGTGTGTCTGTTGCTGAACTCAAAGCAGTCCAGAAGACAGCCAGACATCGAAGAATCTTCAATGAAGTGACATGTAACCGACATGTAAGAAGTGGTTACCCCTGATGTCCAGCAGTCAGTGGGAAGGCAAACTGCAGTAGCTTTCTGGACTCTTTCTCACACTGAAGACTGTGTGCTCTCGTACAGTTGTGGAATAAGTGATTTTGAAAGGGTTTTCCTGCTTGGAATTGTGAACATTGGATTTAGACTATTGCTATCATTTCTAAAACCTCTGTCCTCCACGATCGAAAATAGCTGGAAATCAGTGGCAATCATTTTAGCCAATGCAATGTCAATTTGGCCTTGTTTTGCTACAGACATAGACTTTGGCATAAACTGTTCCATAGAAGACTGCGTTGCTGTGGGTTGCGGAGTACGCCTACTTGACTGAGTGGATACATCTCCCGTGTGGAGATGCTGGCCCCACCACTATCACTAGCAGGTCCACTAGTATCTGGAAGCTCCGCTACAGCTAGCTTCACAATTGGGTGCACAGTTCGCATATGCTGGTGTAAAGTTGTGTGTAGAACCAGCTTTATATGAGATTTTGTTTTGGCAAATTCTACACTGTGCTCTAATATTGTGTACATTATTCAAATGCATCCAAATGCTACTGTGCTTCTGACTCATTTTACAGCTGTTGTTTTCACAGCTGTCATCTCTCTCCTCGGCTGCTTAGTGTGTGTCTGTGAGTGAGTTGGCTCGGCCCTCCCTCACGCATCTTTGGTTCATTGGTTGACACTGCGTGTCTGATTGACAGGAACAACAGGTGAGGCTGTTAGTCTGAGCAGAAAGTCAGAATGAATGTGTGCGCACTTGAGCATTTAGGCCTATATTATTTTATTTCATTTTTCGTTCTTTGAATGAGTTCATTCTATTAATTCAAATCTTTTGATTATTCATATCTTTATTTTTTATTTATTTTTATAAATAGATTCAGCTCTTCTGATATACAAGCCGGCTCCCAAAGTTCACCTACAAGAGCTGGCTCTTAGGTCGTTCGCAAACGAGTCGGCTCTATCACTAGTTATATTCCCCGTCAATTTAACATGTATACAGTCGGGGACAGATTTGAGTGGCAGCGTGTTTTAAACCTGTCTTTCCCAGTCCCCAGCACCAATCCTCCAGCCTCGGTCCCAGCATGTCTTCCAGTCCTGGCCCCAACACCAGTACCAACCCAGGTTTTCCTGGTCCCAGCCACATCCAGCAACAACCCTGTACACCGCACCCACCTAGCACAACTGCCACCTGCTTTCAGCAACTGCCAGCCCAGACCCCCCCCCCCCCAACAAAAAGACACAGACACATTGAGGACTGACTGACAGACAGATTTTTTTCTGATTCCTTTTTGATTGATTGATTGATTGATTGATTGATTGCTTTCGTTTTTTTGTTTTCGTTTGATTGGATGACCGTTTGGTTTGCCTCATTTTTATTGGTTGCTTATTGTTGGAATTGTTTATTATTTAGGATTTGAAATTAATGATGGATTGAATTTGAACTTGAACATTTTCAACTGTATGAATAAAAAAAAATGTTGGTCTGTTATGCCCTGTAGACGCTGCCAGTTTGGAAGCCTGTGTTAAAGGCCTTTAGAAATTCAAGTGATATAAAACACCAAATATTCGTTAATATTCTGTAATATTTGTAAACATAACACTTTACTAAGCAGCCAACCGGCTTGCACCAATCCCTTGTCAAATAAAATACTGTGAAATAAAAACTAAAATTGACAGTCTAATAGTCCATTTTACAGTTGTGTACTGTGTGTCATTAGACAGTACATGCTTTGGTACCATATTTATATTACAGGAAGTGTACTGTAATATGAAATACAGAATGTTCTTGCCACGAGCTGCCAGTAAGCTACTTTACAATTCATGGTAACCCCTTTACAGTGTACCCAAAGCCCTTATTCTATGTTATCACCATCAACATATCTCTGCATAGCATACAACTTCATAACTATCAACCTCTACCATAGAGACAGAGACCGTCTTATCATTGATTTCCATCTGTAGCCTATGGCTTTTTTGGTAGTGTGAGGACTGAAATGCTCCCTCTATGTTCAGCAGAATAATTATTCAGATAATCAATATGATCCTGTTGTTTTCTTGCCCCAGGGATGGATTTGTTATATAATGGGAATTTAATATTTTATTTATAGTTATGCTTTCCCTCTCCCTCTCAAATCCGCACCACAATCACAGATTTTTCTCTGCGTGTGAACACACAAAATGAAGAAGGCATGAACAGGCACAAAGACGAAACACTTTTGAGATTTTACAAAAGCCACGGTTACTTAAACTCTCTGTATAGCATTTAGTAGACGTTTATCTCAAGATGATTGCCAACCCTCATGTGAAAATGATGTCAAATACTGTAGCTTACCATTGGTAGAAGCCACAGACAGAAGATGGCAAAGCTGATGAATAGTATCCTCATCTCGTCCCTGAATGTCTTATGTCGAACAAATCTGGACACTGTGGCAATCAAAGTCTGGGAGCAGATTCCCTTGGAAGAAAACTTAGAACACTTCAGACTGATTCAAAAGTCAGAAAATGTTGTTAGTGGCTTCAATGACACTCTGCCGTGAGGTCCATGGCTCTGTGAAAACAGGACGAACTGGGGGAAAGATTTTTTTTAAAGTGTTTGAGAGATTCACCTTAGTGATGATATTGGACAGCCCCTGTGATTTCATTTGTGCTCTCTAGCTCTCCCTTGCACACCCTCTCTCTCTCTCTCTCTCTCTCTCTCTCTCTCTCTCTCTCTCTCTCTCTCTCTCTCTCTCTCTCTCTCTCTCTCTCTCTCTCTCTCTGTGTCATACATTCACACGTCTGTTTGCTTCTCATCATTTGTACAATGAGAGCAAATTAAAACAAATATGTATATGAGCATCATTTCACTAACCACCTACCCTGCAGAATTTGCATTGAAGCGGACTTTCTTTTGAATTTGACCATGGTAAATATAGACCATGGTCAAAGAATACACATTTTGAAGGCTAATGATATTCCATGTAGGCTATATAACTGTAGACAGAATGTGAGACCATTGAAATCATAAAGACCCTCTCATCACACTGGTAATACATTCAAGAGAAAATCTGACAGATAAAGAGTTGCTCTGCTACTGTCTATCTGTCACCAAACCTCCTGGGTCGTTAGAATTCATCTCCGGGGAGGTGACTTCTGCCCCTGGTTCTGCCACAGGGAGGCTGACACAATGATAAGAACGCTCTCCCAGTGGAATATAAAGACAGTAGGCATATAGTTCCAGTATGTGTGGATGTGGTTTCTGTAGCCATTTTGGTTGCTGCTGACTATAGTCGTATGTGTGTGATGGTGTGTGAAAATAGCATGATGAGGCAGAGAGATCATTTAATATCTAAATTGCTCTCGTCTTTTTTTTACCACATGTGGTTAACGTTCAGGCTTTAAATGTATATGATAGTCTAAAAAGCTAGCCCCTACACTAGGGAGTTTAGAAAACAGTTTTTTTTACCTGTTAACCGTAACTTTTAATCTGTTGTAGCAGGCCAGTAAATAGACCAATTTATTTGCAACATTTGTTTTTGCAAGATTTACAATGTGTTTTTATATGTCCTACTTTTACCAGATCAAGGCCCGGTTTCCCAAAAGCAGTTTAAGGCTAAATGAATTGTTAGAACCTCCGTAGGAGCATCATTAAACCTCTGAGCTGTTTCTCCAAACCACCGTTATTAACGTTGCACTTGAAATGAATCTCATGCCTCGTACACATCGTGACGTATTTCATTACGTCGTACGTCATCTTTATGCAATCTCGTTCCGCTACTGGACGGTTGCCCGTACACATCTTTATGCACGTCATCTTTATGCAATCTCGTTCCGCTACTGGACGGTTGCCCGTACACATCGTGACGTATTTCATGACGCCGTACGTCATCTTTATGCAATCTCGTTCCGCTACTGGACGGTTGCCCGTACACATCGTGACGTATTTCATGACGCCGTACGTCATCTTTATGCAATCTCGTTCCGCTACTGGACGGTTGCCCGTACACATCGTGATGTATTTCATGACGCCGTATGTTATCTTCACACAATTTCGTTCCGCTAACTGGACGGAAAGCATAGGCAAAGCTGTGTATCACAAATCCAAGATAGACCACAGTCTGTCGTTTCCAATGGGAAAAAGAATAAAAAGTCATCTTCTAACTTTAGTTCCAGCTAACACTTTAAATGTTAGGGGTGGACCTTATCGGACCCTTCACGAAATCCAGCAATGACAACAGCTGGTGTCTGCCGGCGACCGATCACTTTACCAAGTGGGTGGAAGCAATACCCATTAACTTCTTTGGGACTGGGGGGGCAGAATTGAGTAGCTTGGATAATAAGGCGCCCAAAGTAAACTGCCTGTTACTCAGGCCCAAAAGCTAGATTATGCATATAATTAGTAGATTTGGATAGAAAACACTCTGAAGTTTCTAAAACTGAATGATTGAATGATGTCTGTAAGTATAACAGAACTCACATGGCAGGCAAAAACCTGAGAAGAAATCCAAACAGGAAGTGGGAATTCTGAGGTTGGTCAATTTTCAACCTAGCCCCTATTGAATACACAGTGGGATATGGATAAAGTTGCACTTCCTATGGCTTACACTGGATGTCAACTGTCTTTAGAATCTTGAATGAGGCTTCTACTGTGTTGTGGAGCCGGATGGGAGCACAGTGTGCTTGACAGGTGTTTCCCCACCTTGCACAAAACAATATTCCATTAGCAGGGAAGCTATGGCCACTACTAAAGTAGTGATTAAAGATCTATGGGACATGGGTATAGTTGAAAATACACATTCTGCCTCCGATAGCCCAGTATGGACAGTGAAAAAATCAAGTGGTGACTGGCGAGTGACTGTGGACCACAGGAATGCAAATTAAGCCATCTCCAAGCTCACTCCGCTGGTGGCTGACACCTCAACAATTTTTTCCTCATTGTCACCTGCTCACTCTGTGTTCTCAGTCATTGATATGGCTAATGGGTTCTGGTCTGTACCCTTACATCCAGAGGTCCGTCCATGGCTTGCTTTTTCTGAGGATGGTCAATGGTATCAGTGCACTAGGACTCCTATGGGCCTTCCTAATAGTCCTTCGATTTACCATCGGGCATTGCGGAGACATCTCCAAGCTCTCCCTCAGATGTAATTTGTTGTCAAACAATATGTTGATGATATATTGTTGGCTTCAGAAGATGAGGAAACACACGCTAAGGATCTAAAAATCACTGTTAGACCACCTGCATGCCAAAGGCCATAAAGCTAGCCCTAAGAAGGCCCAACTCATGCAATCGCAGGTTATCTACCTTGGTCAACTGATGACACAAAATCGTATGGCTGCCATACAAGCTGCCTAAAGAGCCCACTACTATTAAAGAACTTCGCTCCTTCATGGGCTTGTGCAATTACAATAGATGCTAAGTGGACTCCTTTGTCCAAATTGCCCAATCCATTAACAACCTCCTCAAGGGAGACCCTGATTCAAAAGACTGTTGCCTTCAAAGGAAGAACAGAGGTTTTTGGCAAGCTCAAAATAGCTTTGTCATCAGTACCGGCTTTGGACATTCCAGACTCAGGCCAACCATTCACCCTCTTTGTGGCTGAAAAAAATGGCTACATGACTTCAGTGTTGACACAGGACCATGGTGATTGTCAGAAACCTACTATTCGGAGAAATTGGATGTAGCATTGGGATGGGGTCCCTGTCTCAGAGCTATGCAGGCTACTTACGCCTCTGTGTCGATGGTGGCATCGCTTGTTCTTGACCAACATCAAGTGTCCACATGCTGCTCTTTTTTAAAATATATATATATATATATATTGTTTTACCCCTTTTTCTCCCCAATTTTGTGGTATCCAATTGTTTAGTAGCTACTATCTTGTCTCATCACTACAACTCCTGTACGGGCTCGGGAGAGACGAAGGTTGAAAGTCATGCGTCCTCCGATACACAACCCAACCAAGCCGCACTGCTTCCTAACACAGTGCGCATACAACCCTGAAGCCAGCCACACCAATGTGTCAGAGGAAACACTGTGCACCTGGCAACCTTGGTTAGCGCGCACTGCGCTCGGCCCGCCACAGGAGTCGCTGGTGCGCGATGAGACAAGGATATCCCTACCAGCCAAGCCCTCCCTGACCCGGACGACGCTAGGCTAATTGTGCGTCGCCCCACGGACCTCCCGGTCGTGGCCGGTTACGACAGAGCCTGGGGGCGAACCCAGAGTCTCTGGTGGCACAGCTGGCGCTGCAGTACAGGGCCCTTAACCACTGCGCCACCTGGGAGGCCTGTTCATACTCTTTTGACAATGAATCGACCTGCACAGGTCACAGCCGCTCGTTGGAACAAATGGTCAACTGTATTGGAGGCTCCTAACATCATCATACAACGTGGTACACCAAGTAATCCAGCAATTCTGAAGCATCCTTCAGATACCACATTACTTGAACACGACTGTTGTCAGTTGGTTTTTGGATCAGCTCTCTGATGAGTTTATAAAGGGTCATCCGTTGGAAAACCCTGAGCTTATCTTATACACAGACGGTTCAAGCAACGTGTGGGGGGGGGGGGCAGGCTGGCTGGGCATTTACTACAATGGACAATGTGATAGTGACAGGCACCTGCAGGAACATTCAGCACCGGTGATGGAATTGGTGGCTTTGACAGAAGCATGTAAACAGGCTGAAGGAAAAACAGCCAACATTTACACAGACTCAAGATACGCTTTTGGTGTTACCCATAATTTTGGACAAATATGGAAAAACAGAGGATTCATGACATCACTGGGAGCTCCTGTGAAGAATGGACCAGAGGTGAAGGATCTACTGAATGCTCTCCTGTGAAGAATGGACCAGAGGTGAAGGCTCTACTGAATGCTCTCCAGTTACCTGGACAAGTTGCAATTTTGAAAATGAAAGCACATGGAAATCATCGATACAGATAACAGAAAAGGTAATGATTTGGCTGACAGAGCTGCTAAGCGGCTGCCAAGAGAACACCTCTGTCACCTGAACTGACGAGGAGATACACCTTGGATACGTTGCAACACATTAGAGATATGCAAAGCAGTGTGGGAGTGGATGGCTGCAGGATGCAAACTCAGTCAAGAAGGTGTGTGGAAATACATCCTGAGATGTGTAGTGCCAAATGCACTCTTACTCTACTTGGTGACATAGATCCACTCTTTGGGATACATTGGTGTGGACAACAGTTTATCGTTTTGTGGGCAAATGGTGGAATCCTGATGTGCGGAAAGAGGCTGAGGCTGTTGTGACGAATTACAACATTTGTATGGAAAACAACACCAAAGGACGAGTGGAAGCACAAACACGACGAGCGCCTGCCCCACCAGGACCCTTCAGACATCTACAGCTGGATTATATCACACTGCCCAAATGTAAAAGACATGAAGATATGCTGGTCATTGTTGATAGTTTCTCACGATGGCTTGAAACCTACTATACGCTAAGAAATGCACTGCACAACACACAGCTAAAATTCGGATTCCCAACCGGGAACAATTAGATTCCGTCCAAGGCACTCATTTCGCTCGTCTTCTGAACATAGACTGGCATCTACACTGCCTTATCATCCTCAATCGAGTGGACAGGTAGAACAAACAAATTGGGTTTTGAAAGAGAGACTTTCAAAGATGCATCAAGAAGGGATGGCATGACCACATGCATTGCCTACGGTATTATGTAGTATACGAGCAACACACAACAAAGCCACAGGGTTGAGTCCGTTTGACGTTGTCACAGTTCGACCCGTGTCACTACCAGGCACGTTAGGCTTGAGAAAGCAGGCGTTCACTTTATGAGTGACACAATGTTTAACTATTGCATGCAACTCTCTAATGCAGTAAGGGGAGCAGACAGACAAGTTAAAGAGGCGTGGGGAATAACTCCCGAAGGGGGACATGACGTAGTACCAGGACAGTGGGTGATGGTAAAGGAATATGTGACAGATGCATTAGGGCCAAAATGGGAAGGTCCTTGTCAAGTTTTGCTTCTAACGAGGTCAGCAGTAAAAATCCAGGGAAAATCACGATGGATACATGTCACTCATTGCAAGGTTGTCCATTGTGATGACAAAGCTGAGCCTGGAGAATAAAGAACTGATTGATTAGCAATCGGGGGTCTATCTCGGTTGAAGAAGCATAATAAGATGATCAGAACCTGATAAGCTTCGATGTTGTATACCGCAGTCGTCATATTAGGGAAGTCTAGGTGAAATGTCCAACGTTATCCTGAAAATTGGGACTTGCTTACTTAGGGAAATCTATGTGAAATATCAATTTCTCTTGAAACCAGGACATGTTACTTTCACTTTTTCTTTCCTTTGTTACAGGTTATGAGAATCTATCATCTGAGGCTGCAGCAATATCCTTCGATTCAAGGACTGTACCTGAAACAATGCAAGATCACCAGTGAAGTGCAACCAGTGGAACGGAAGAAGAATTCCTCAATACTGGCAGACTGTCAGAACATAATTTCTAATAGTTATCTATGTGGGACTGATACCAGTGTGGAAGAACTGGTCACTTTTAAAGGTCTTGGTGTTACATTATAATATTATAATAGAGGACAACTGAAATGATATTATTTCAGTGTTGATAAGGGAAGGGCAGGTTAAATAAAAACATGACAGCCAGACAAGCCAGTGTATGAATCAAACGGATTTGCATATGAATGGTGTGGAAATTAGCTGACTTCGTGATCTGTAGGGTTAGTAACTTTACTGTGTCAAATTAGTTTACACATTCTTTGCCATTTCTGAAACGTAGAAATGTTTATGACATGGACTTCATGTTGTAATGTTAACAAGGTACCCAAAAGTAGTTTGAATTCATGTTTTCGTTTTATTAGCTTTAACAAAACTTGTTTAAACAGCGAAACTGTCGCAGAAATCAGCCTGGATTGTAATAGCGATAATGAAAAGAACGTAATTTAGGCTGTAATGATCTCCAAAAGATCCATCCTTTACAAAATTATACTGATTGGCCCAAAGAGGGGCGCAACATCATTCGTGGGGGACAACACGTTTACTGTTGCCTTGTTTAATTGTTGTTGTTTCGCTAATTAGACGTAGTAGCAGCTCCAGCTGTAGGCCTACACGCCTAACATATTGTTTTTCCGCTTTAGGCCTTCATGTTTAAAAACTATAGAAAGTGATAGGACTCAAATGACTGCTTTGGTGTATTCGTGTTTCACGTGTAGCTAGGCCCCTAATAATTAACCGTGAGGGCCCTGAGAGGGAGCCTCATTAGGCCCATGGGCTTTTGTGTAGACATCTGTGTAGACATCTTCATCAAAAAATTGGATGGTTCAATGTACTTATGATAGCATCAAGCCCACCTACTATATAAATGGTTTAGGCCAGTCCACGACCACCACCTTACACGCTGTGGGTTTCATGGGCTATTATGGTGTGTATAGTACTTAGTATGACCACAGCATGTCGCTAGGATTTTTAAAATTATATCAAAAGAGTGGAGCTAATCGATTTTGCATGTTGCAGTTGAGTAAATTACTATACACCGAATGATGCATTATACACAAATGCTTATAAGTTCAGATCTAATGAAGATGTCTACACAGAGTTTAGAAAACGTAGGCTTTGTTTGAGGACTGCACTATGGGGATGTGGCGGAGATGTTAGCTGTACTACGCATGCGTGTGAGTGTTTTACACGGTGGGATCAGTGAAATACAGACGTAAGACGTTTCAATTAATTTGTTTTCCTTTTTGACTATGCCTTTTACTAATAGCTATAATATTATTTCCCATGTATAATTCGATTAAATAAAAGTAGTGGTGTATGGCATATGGCACTCCCTATACATAGATTGAGAAATTAGGAAGTGGTTGTAATAATCCCCAGCATGCATTTCATGCGGAGTTATAGGCTACTAAATGTTTCAATACAATAATAATACTGCAATATGTTTCCATTACGAATGTGGGATTATTTTCATGTCAATGTAATAAAACGGTGATTTGCGGAATTTACAGTTTGGGTGATATTTCTTTATAAAACGTCATCGGGACTTGTAATGAATTGAATGTGTTGCGAGCCGGTTCATTCAATCTGTAGTACACTCTGGTTTCTCTTCAGATCGCATAAATCTTTCGCCTTTTACTAAAGATTTCCGTGGGGAGGAACATTATGAGTATCAACCAATTTTTTGATGCCCGGCCTCACGGCTGGGCTTCCTACTCTTGTGAAATAAATATTGAGGAAGTTTGTTGAGAAAGTGGTGTATCTAAAGGCTTGCTATAGCGTTCTACAGGCAGTCTGCTTAATCAAGTTGTAACTAGTGGCGGGAAGTTGGACTGTTTGCACTTACTCTGATCTTTTCTGTTCGTTTGTCCAAAATAACAAATATTTCAATTTATTTGCTTCATTTTAGTCAGCAATACCCGGAGCATTCAGGACCCCTAGTAAAATGCACGTTCAAATAAATGTTTACCTGGCCAAATGATTTGAAGGCCTGCAAAAAAATGAAGAAAACAAATCTGCCTGGACCAGATTGAGGCGCTCTCTCTTGTTTCTGCAGTGAAGATTCACCCTCTTTAGATAATTACTTTATGTCTTCTCTGCAGAAAAACGTTATTTTGAGCTCAGAAAGCAGTAGTGGCAGCATGTTCACCAAAAAGTCCCTGCCACTGAAAAACATCCCCACAGCATTATGCTGCCACCACCATGCTTCATCGTAGGGATGGTACCAGGTTTCCTCCAGACTTGACGCTTGGTATTGAGGCCAAAGATTTCCATCTTGATTTCAACAGACCAGAGGACCTTGTTTCTCATGGTCTGAGAGTCCTTCAGGTGCCTTTTGGCAAACTCCATTTCTGTATGGACCTCGCTATGTGCACGGGGGCATTGTCATGCTGAAACAGGACAGGGTCTTCCCCAAACTGTTGCCACAAAGTTGGAAGCACAGAATTGTCTAGAAGGCGGAACATCACTGGAACTAAGTGGCCCAGGACGGACCATCAAAAACATTCCCAGACCCTTATTCCTCCTCCACCAAACTTTACTTGGCACTATGCATTGAGGCAGGTAGAGTTCTGCTGGCATCCGCCTAACCCAGATTTGTCAGTTGGACATCATCTGGTTGATGGTGATGCGTGATTCATCACTCCAGATAATGCGTTTCCAGTGCACCAGAGTCCAATGGCGACAAGCTTTACATCACTCCAGCCGCCGCTTGGCATTGTGCATGGTGATCTTAGGCTTCTGTGCGGCTGCTCGGCCATGGAAACCCATTTCACTAAGCTCATGATGAACAGCTCTTGCACTGATGTTGCTTCCAGAGGCAGTTTGGAACTCGGTAGTGAGTGTTGCAACCGAGGACAGACAATTTTTACGAGCTACGCGCTTCAGCACTCGGCGGTCCCGTTCTGTGAGCTTGTGTGGACTACCGCTTCGTGGCTGACCTGTTGTTACCACTAGATGTTTCCACTTCACAATAACAGCACTGACAGTTGACTGGGGCAGCTTTAGCAGGGCAGACATTTGATGAATTGACTTGTTGGACTGTGCCAAGTTGATAGGCACCTAGCTCTTCAGTAAGGCCATTCTACTGCCAAAGTTTTGTCTATGGAGATTGCATGGCTGTGTGCTCAATTTTATACACTTGTCAGCAATGGGTGTGGCTGGAATAGGAAGTGGTTGTAATAATCCCCAGCATGCATTTCGTACGGAATTATAGGCTACTAAATGTTTAAATATAATAATAATACTGCAACATGTTTCCACTACGAATGTGGGATTATTTTCATTTCAATGTAATAAAACTGTGATTTTCCAAGTTTACAGTTTTGGTGATATTGATATATATAACGTCACTCGGACTTGTAATGAATTGAATGTGTTGCTAGCCGGTTCGTTTAGTCTGCAGTACACTCTGGTTTCTCTTCAGATCGCATAAATCTTTCGCCTTTTACTAAAGATTTCCGTGGGGAGGAACATTATGAGTATCAACTAATTTTTTGATGCCCGGCTTCACGGCTGGGCTTCCTACTCTTGTGAAATAAATGTTGAGGAAGTTTTGTGAAAAGGTGGTATATGTAAGGCTTGCCATAGAGAGCTATACAGGTAGTCTGCTTAATCAAGTTGTGACGGGAAGTTGGACTTACTCTGATCTTTTCTGTTCGTTTGTTCAAAATTCAAATATTTCGATACATTTCGTTCACTTTAGTCAGCAATGCCCAGAGCATTCAGGACCCCCTACCGGCGAACGATAAACTGAAAACTCGAAAGAGTCATGATTTTACGAGCCTCCCATGTCGTTTACCATATAGGGCTTATTGGAGCTGTCATTTGTGACTGATACTTGTAAACGTGTGCTTTAAACTATGTATATTTGTTGATTGATAGGCATACAAATAAGATTATGTTTTCATACATTTGAAACGAGGTTTAGCTGTGGCTGCTAAGGGTATGGTATAAATAGCCAAATCCACCCATTTGAAGGGGTGTCCACATACCTTTGTGTATGTATAGTGTATGTGAACCATATGCATCAAAGGTTTTATTGTATAGTCTATTGGAGTTCCTGTGACTTTGCTGGCAGATTGTCACATGCCATTTGAACATTCAGGTTCAAGTGAAACTAATCCAATCGGGTTTCAGTTGTAACAATAGAAGAGAAGCACGGAGCAAGAGATAGCCAGACTTGTAAATTGGCCTAAGGAACTGAAGTTTATGTTGGAGAAACGCCATCAGTGCGTGCTCTGCACGCAATACAGCTGTTGAAGGCATGGCAAGAGCGTGGTGAACAGATAGATATGGTTATGGATAGCGAGGAAGAAGGAGAAGAGCTGAGTGTAGAGGGAAGAAGTGTGTTGAGGAAGAAGGAGAAGAGCTGAGTGTAGAGGGAAGAAGTGTGTTGAGGAAGAAGGAGAAGAGCTGAGTGTAGAGGGAAGAAGTGTGTTGAGGAGGAATGGCATCAAGTACAACCCGTATTCTGATAGCTTTGATGGCTCAGAAATTTAACCTGAGGAGAGTGAGGATGAATTACCTACCTGCTGTGGCAGGTTTGGTGAAGACCTCTGTCCAAGCTTTGCCCTGATGGTCATGCAAAGGATGATTCGGGCACAGTGGGGTCGCCATTTTTGAAGAAAGTGGATACCTGCCTTTTGGCTGATCTATATGTAGTCTCAGGCTGGGTAGGAAATAATTTGGGTACTGTTAAATTGGTGAAGGTAACTCAAAGTGGACTTGTGAGGATGTTCAGTTCAGAGAGAGCGGGAACTTCATGTCACATGACTAGTGAAATGAGACCTGTGACTTGCTTTGCTCTCCAGAGCAGGGTCTGTCCTTTTAAGCAGATTCTTTACCTGATAAAGTCATGTTATGATATGTCAGTTATCCAGTGAGAGCTTTTGTGCCGAACCCACTGAGGTGTTTCAGATGCCAAGCTTATGGTCATATTGCAGCAGTGTGTAGGAAGGAGATTTGGAGATGTAAGAAGTGTGAAGGAGGGCATGGGACAAAGGAGCATGGATATCTGACATTTTATTAGATATAAGGAGTAGACATGCTCCATATACGCATTTCCTTAATTTCATATATGGAGCTAGGATATTCTCCATAGTTGGACAGTTTCTAAATTTTTTTGTAATGATAAAAAAATAGTGTTATACAATTAAGTGTAGGGTTAGTTGTTGGTGCAAATTTAGGTAGGTAGCGGCATGCAAAAACAACATGTGTGAACGACATGATGAAGTAGAAGAAGAGGAAGAAGAAGGGGATGAGGAAGAAGAAGAGGAAAGTCAAATGAAGGACTAAAATTAACGAGTCACTCAAAAAAAAAAGTTTCTCGAGTCAGAAAAAAAGAGTAGTTCAAACATAACGACATAAATAAATATAGTTTGCGAACTGCACATCACTAGTTGTCAACATCAGAGCCATGTATTTAGAACAAATATATGGCTCTGGTCCCCATCACTGGATCAAGATGAGTACCTGTTATGACTATTTTGTAGACAAAAGCTGAACTGATAAGGCCTACCTGTTTAGGTTAGGCATATGAGTCCTGAGTTATAGTAGACACACACATATCAGCGAATGCAAAATACTGCTACAAAAATAAAGTACATTATTTCTAATTGTGAATTGATTTCATGTTTACACAATGGTCAGTCATTCAAGTTTACGATGACGGTATCACAGAGTTATATAGGTTTTGAAAGGATGCATATCAAGAAAGACAATACATGGGATAAGCCTGCACTTGGCTGTTGGTATTTCAATAGAACATGAATAACAAATGGCTGTACTGTAATGTTACAATCTTGCATCAATGATAGGCCTGTAATGTTACAATCTTGCATCAATGATAGGCCTGTAATGTTACAATCTTGCATTAATGATAGGCCTGTAATGTTACAATCTTGCATTAATGATAGGCCTGTAATGTTACAATCTTGCATTAATAATAGGCCTGTAATGTTACAATCTTTCATCAATGATAGGTCTGTAATGTTACAATCTTGCATCAATGATAGGCCTGTAATGTTACAATCTTGCATCAATGATAGGCCTACGTTAGTCTGGCAAAAGCATGTGGGTCTGTGTGTCACCATTGGCTATTGCTCTATATAAATTCCTCAAATACACAGCACATTGTTTTGGCAATGATTATTAAAGACGGGCCCATGCAAAAAAATAACGACATGCACTTTAACAAGCTCCCTTTAACATGGACATCAAGGGGGAAATAAAGCTACTACAGTGACAGTAAGCAATAGCCTCCAAAATATAAATTTGTTAGAATGAATAACAAAAAAATATGTCGAAATCCTGGCTACTTACAGTAGTTACAGCCATTGCCTTTTGAACCTTGCTGAAGATCTAGTTTAAGGTTGTCCAGTTTTCATCACATTAAAATGACACAAACATGTTAACGTTTTAAATTCCCACCACACACATGTACCGGTCTGACCTAACACATTTCTCCATCCAGCTCGGATTGCATGGCCAGCTGACCCAGTTCAACAGGCTGGGGAGGCTGCAGTATTGGGTTACACTCAATAACCTTGCCCCCTCTGAGCCTTTACAGCCCTCAAACAGCTTACAGACTCACCAGATCAGACCTAGGCCCCTACAGGTGGAAAATGATAGTGGTGCTAGATTGGTAGTATAAAAATGCTGTTCCTGGTCACGTGTGTTCACTGGAACAGGGTTTGATGAATTGTGTGATTATGGTCCTGGTGACGGTGTGACCCAAGTCCTATGGTTGTGGTTGTGATCCGGTAAGATTCAGATCTCCTGGAGCAGGTCGGCGGGGAAGAAGCCCAGCTTGCGGCCGGTGCTGACCTTCAGGTAGCCATTCACCTCCTCTCCCTTCTTCACCACGATCTGCAACACAATACAAAGAGGGTGGAGGAAGGTGCTGTGGCTCCACAGAGGTACTGTAATCATTGCAGATGACCAGGCAAATGCACGCACACACACACACACACGCACGCACGCACGCACGCACGCACGCACGCACGCACGCACGCACACACACACACACACACACACACACACACACACACACACACACACACACACACACACACACACACACACACACACACACACACACACACACAGTAGTGTCATTACAGTCACTGTCCACATGCACACCTCCATCCATACTGTTCATGATCATAAAGCTGAAATCAGTTTCCTGTACAAAGAAAAACTCAACACATTATTTTCCTAGAAACATAAAGTACACCTAAATTACAGTACTTTCAAGGATGTGATAGTATTTGACTCAGGTCTGACAAACAGCGACCCATCTGTTTCTTACCTGGTCTTTTTTCAGAGTGATCTGTCCCATCTCTCTGTTTCCCACGACGGACCGTGTCACCTTGAACACCCTCTCCCCAGTTTTTATTCTAATGATGTAATTGGTGGGGAGGTAACCTGTCTTCTCACCAATCTTCCCCTGAGAATAGAAAATAGGCCTTATTTACAATGTCGACAATAAATGAGAAAGCACAGCCAATGAGCTGGTAGAGACATGGCTAGTTTTGATCATTGTCAGCTTGCTTGATCATTTGGTCAGGAACCATTACCCTCCACCATTCTTCATTGGCGTCATCGATTATAGTGATTCGATCACCAGGACTGAAAGACACACAAAGGTTTGTAATATTTGTATAAAATTGGATTTAAAAACGTTCACCAGACTGAAATATTGGACATAAAACGTCATTCATACAATATAAGGAAATGCTTTAGGAAACTCACTGGAAGTCAAGGTCGTCTTTCTCAATGGCCTTGAAGCGGTACAGAGCCAGGTAGTAATGGGACTGATTTCCCATGTTTCCCATCTCCTTCTTTTTCTGTAGCATACATAGACCGATGTTTGTCTACTGGTATTGACATACCAGACAGGGTGTTATTGTTGATGGGACGTGGTTAGTGTATACATGACGTCAGGGCTTGCCAGGCGGTTAAAGCCCCTTACCTTGTCATCTGCTTTGTCAGCCTTGTCTCCCTTCTTATCCCCCTCGGGCTTTCCTACAAACACATCACACACATGGTCTTTGTAGAATTTCAATACAACAATGGTGAACTCCTCAACGTTTAGACCCAGTATTACAAGTATGTTATGTAGCTCCTTGACATTCAGTGTAAGAATTTGGGGGATTTATTCTGTACTGTATGCCATTCTGTTTTGTCTGAGAAAAGGTTGACATACATACACAAAGACAGGTGAATTCAGGTGAAAGTTATGATCCCTTATTGATGTCACTTGTTAAATCTACTTCAACCAGTGTAGATGAAGGGGAGGAGACCGGTTAAAGAAGGAGTTATAAGCCTTGAGACAATTGAGACATGGATTGTGTAGGTGTGCCATTCAGAGGGTGAATGGGCAAGACAAAAGATTTAAGTGCCTTTGAACAGGGTATGGTAGAAGGTGCCTGGCGCATCGGTTTGTGTCAAGACTTCAACACTGCTAGATTATTTTTACGCTCAACAGTTTCCCGTGTGTATCAAGAATGGTCCACCACCCAAAGGACATCCATCCCACTTTACACAACTGTGCAACTCAATATTCTTAATTTTTAATTTTTATTGAACCTTTATTTAATGCTGCTTAACAACCGCTCAGTTAGTTTACCGTTCCCTTTGATGGGCTCCAATATCAAATCACATGGCACAATTTGTTTACGTAAAACTATGTGGTTATAAATAAATACACCATATTTTTGTACAGTTGATGCAGTGGAACCATAGATGGCACCAACTTGAATTATCACATGCGTCAATATGGACATCCTTCATCCTCTTTCAATACCTTCTGCCTGCTCGTCTTCTTTGGGTTGTTGTGATTCCTCTTCCTCCATCATCATCATCATCATCTTGGAGGGTGAAAAATATGGTTGACATACAATTTATATTCCCTATGCAAATGTCTGTCAGTTAATGATACCGTTATTGTGACTTATCGTCATTCATTTCCCTTTTGGCTAATGTGTGCCACACTCACGTTCTTCTTGTCTTCAGACCCCTTCTTGCGCTCCTTGTTTGCCATGACAACCCCAACCCGCAGAGTGTCAAACACAGGGTCGTTACGGTTGGAGTGGGCTGGACAGGAGAACGCAGCAGAGGGAACACACAGTTCAAAATATGTTGAACACAAGTTGAACCCTTAGCTTGTCGAGATGTCTAGTGTCTTACCTGCATCTGTCTGGTCACTACTGTATAGAGGGGAACTGTATGCTCGTCTGAAACCTGGGGGCTACAGGAGAGACCGCAATATGAATACGCAGAGGAATTGATGTGTTTCCGGCAACCACATGCAACATGAACTTGATCGTGATCTGACTTTATACCGATCGTGACCTAAATTCTGAATAGAAAACGTCTTACAATTTTGCCAAAGCACTTCTGATACTCAACATAGGACTGGCACGAGTGGTGGATGTTGGTCTTGCAGTTTTTGCACGTTAGAGCAAACTTGTTGTTGACTGAAAGGTTGAAAATATGTACAGTAAAGAAGCTAGCCAGTATGATTCAGCTTTACAGATAATATGAATAAATACAAGAGCGACTCCTGGTCCATTTTAAACTTACGGACGATCATACGAGCACAGACGTCACAGAACTTGGGCGTCTTGCAGTAGTGGTCCTTGAACTTGTGTGGTTTGTCATTCACCAATATAACAACGGGCTCAGGCTCGGGCTCCTTCTCCTCTACTTCCACCTCCTCCTCATAAACGAAGTATACCTGCAGAGAGAGTGGCTACGTCTCAATACTATTAGTGGTAGACAGCTTTCCTTCCTTCTCCCTAGTGACCACTGTTTGGAGAGGTAAAAATCAGTCTAGTCAAAATAATGCTTTCCTGTCATTGACAAGTCCACACGGTCGTTCTCTATAACGTGCAAAGGTTGTTTTTTTAATCAGTTAAGTAAATCAGTAAAGTAAAAGTAGCTTTTCATTTAACAATCATTGTAAATATGATTTGACTTCGGGCGAGTATGTGGTCAATGACAAAAAGCTCTAGGTTTAGCCCATAGTGTCATCTAACTACAGAATAGAAATAGGGAACAGGGAAGCCTCACATATATTACACTAATGAGCGTCCTAGCTGGCTGTAATTTAAATCTGTTTGGGGGATGGTGTTGCCAACGGTGGCAGATTGATGTGCCACTCACAGTATTGTCTTCCTCTTTTACAATATTGTCAGGGGTTGTGGGGTTGTCGTGGATATCCACCGAATGTTTATCTTCCAGTCTAACACCGACAAACAAACAGAGAACATTAAGCAACATCGAGCAGCAAGGACACCTGAAATGTATTTGAGAGTGAACATTGCAGAAGAATTGTTATGGTGGCTGAGCATTTGAATTTGACCAAGTTTAACATGATTATTGCAATGAAAAATATAATTCCTAAAGCTTTCCCATATTGTGTTCATTAGAACCAGGGGTAACTGTTTAAAAGGACTATCCACATGCTGTACATAGAGTGTATTGAGTTCAGCAACATGAGGGTAGACTCACTGGTCATATTGGGCCATGGTGTGATGTGTGAGCTCTCACGCTCGTCCTGCAGTGCTACGCACCTGAGACATGAGACAGTTTAGGGAACAGAAACACTGGCTTTCAATATCACCTTAAATCTGAGAACCATTTGAATGGAACACTTGACTACTTTGGTCTAGTCTGTGGGAGTTTAAAAAAAAATATTTACAGAACAGCTAGGTATGGGCAGGATGATTTACCCACACACATAAGCAAGCACAAGCATACCCCCCCCCTAAAATACGCTCATCCACTCTACTATTTTGGGGAAGGGTAACTCAATCTCATCATAGCTAAATTTGGGCATGAGCTGAGAAGTTCTGGGGAAAAGTACAACGATATAAGACCAGAAGTCTTCGTGAATATTTGACATTTCAGTCCCTTCTCAATGAAAACTTAAACAACTTGCTATCTAACTAATAGCTGCCCGAAAAATTAAATATATGATGTCGAGTTAGAAAAGAACTGAACAGACCACACGCTAAAAACAGAGGAATGCAATATAGTTGAAATTGAGACATACTTGGTCCCACTGGTTGCTAGTCCAGTCAATGAAGAAATTGAATCTGGTATGTGGATGAATGGCAAAGGCTTTCTTCACCAGTTTGGATTCAGAGATGTTCCTTTCGTGTGTGATGAGCAACCTGTCACACCGGAGACCTCCGAAACACTTCTAACTCTTGATTGGTACTTCCCTTTTGAGCTATTCTTTATGCATGTCATTTCCTAGCAGTGATCCAATGGTTAGTGGTTAGAGCAGAGGGGTGAGTGAGTAAGGGACTGTGAGGGCAGGTGTCATTGTGAGTGAGTGAGACAGCTGGGTAACTTTCAGGGCACCGATGACGAGGGGAAATCAGACCCCGCTCACAACCTGAGAGGGCAGGCCAAGACACACACAGCCTACTGTTGGCTTACTGTACAAACTGCAGGCATCATCAGAATTTCTGTAGTTTCTCGCATTTTCAATACACTGTGAACACTACATTATACTATTCCATATAAAACCTTAAACAGTTAAAGTCCTTATTGAATAGGAAAGAAATTCTAAAACAGAAAGAAAAATGTGTGGTTTTTATATTAAGAGGATCAAAATAATAGAATTTGAAAATGTATTCATATTGTGGATATTGTGATATGGGAGTAGTCAGAGGTAGCTAATCCATAGATGAAAACAAGAGATTTTACAAAGGCCTATTTTTGGCCCCAGCACTGTTGAACAACAAACTGGCTCGTTTATTGTATTTTTTGCGTCGGCTACCACAGAGATTGCGCGAGGCAAGAGGTTTTACTCCGCTCAAAATCTGTCCATGAAAATAAGGGGATTTATTATATGGTGGTCAACGAGTGTCGAATTTGGTCCACAAAAAAATGAATTTCTAATTTGCTACGTGTGGCTAATTTGATCAAATAAACGTTTCGTAATGTTTAGGTTGTTACAATGCACCAATATAAGTGGACGCACGTGGCATTTCGACATACTTTGAAAAAACGACCTAATATTGAGTTGTGTTTATTGTCATATAGATAGATAGAGGACTCATCATGCATCTAACCTGTTTGAGCATGGACATTGCCACTGAGGGCTTCCACCATTTTAAAGTAGTCAACTGGGTGGGGATTCCTATGAGTTTGGAGCAATCAGTCAATGAGGAAGAAGAAACTGTACTTTAAATGGAGATGGCATTGGCACTGCCCGTGCTGTCACAGACGCTATAATAGCACAGATACAAAGATGAGTCCTCTATTTCAGTGGTTCCCAAACTGTGGGTCGGGACTCACTTGTGGGTTGCGGCAGGGGTCCAGGTGGGTCATGGAATTACATTTTTGGTAATAAAAAAACAAACATTTTAGGGATGGAAAAAAAACGCTTTCAGGGTAAACGTCAACAACTAAAACCGAATAGAAATAGCCTAGAATCTTTAAATACTTACAATCATCAAAACAAAAACGAGACAATCAGGCCCCTAATTGACTTTGTTATCATAAGAACATAGCATTAGCCATATGGAAAAATGTATTGCAGAAAAATGTGCTATAAAACGGAAACATTTTATTTCAGCTCCATTACAAAATGTGTAGATTTGCAGGAAATTAGCTTTAAAACTGTAACATTTTCTCTCTGCTGCCAAGGTTGTATTTTTTACTTATTGTATGGTCTGTGTATGTTTTTTCACCGCCTAACCCATATGGTTGGTCAGGACTCAAAAGACACCTCAATTGGTGAGACACGAAGCAATAAAGTTTGGCAAACCCCGGCTCTATCTATCTCCATGGCTTGTTGTTGACACGTGTATCTCGCCATCTCATTGGCTGGAATGGTTCCACCAGATGTCGCTTCCTCGCGCCTGCCTTCCATCTTTGAGGACATGTATTTCCATTGTTAGAGCGATCACTTAACTATCTTGTCAACATAGTACACACTCTTTGACTACCACTACAAAGGTCCAATTGCATTGTGGGTACAACAGTCTCTCGCATCCCAAGTGCGCATGCTCCTTAGAAAACTCCATTCTTTTTTTGCACGGAATCTGCAAGAAAAAAATTGAAACCGTGAAATAGGGATTAAAAGGTGCATCAGCTACGCTATTTTTTTGCTCAACCTACACCGACCTGATCGAGCAGTGTCTGGAGATAATAACTGAATAATTTGGCGACACGATCGGACATCGGTGGGTCTTGGGACACTACAGAATCAAGTAAATGTCTGTCAATGCTAGCGAGCTAGCTTCGCCCCAAGATCATAGGCGCAGTAAAATGAAGCATTATTGCCCTTTGTTTTTAACCCGATGGGCAGATGTAGCGATCTAATAGACCGGCGGAGATTTGATTGGTGGCGAAAAGACTGCACTGAAAGATTGATCATCGTATTGGCTGTCTAGATAAGGTTAACATCCAAAATAGTTTAGCATTACCAAGCCAGCTAACTATGTGTTCTCCCGCGAGCTTACAGGAGAAGACTCCAAAAACTTCGAGAGCTTGTTTTAGAACAGAACGGTTGAATGCAATTCGCTCAATTCTTCGTTATCTAGCTAGCATGCATGACTAGTTATAAACAACCCCCCCCCCCCCAAGTTCTCATGATTAAAATGCTGTTATTTCGCACTGTGTCCATCAACCTGTCACGAAACATCAGACTGCAACATTGGTTCGTTTACGTTAGTTGGCTAGCTAGTTGGGATAAAGCTAGCCCGAGGTTGGATATAGGACCTTCCTCGTCGTGCATGTGATTTCGCTACTTTGCGTGTCGCTTTCTCTTGTAATATATTAGATAAGTAGAGTGTGCATTTACCTATTCTATTATCAGGTTACAAATGCTGGGTTTCCCTTCTCATTTCAACATCCAACTAGCTAGCTATTTGATACTACGCTACTGACTCAATTGAAATACAACTAGGCATGTCCAAATATGCATTCCCTTCGATGTCTGTGTGGGTTATTGTAGCGATCAGAATTGAGAGATCCCTTTTGTTCAACATTGCATGTGTTTATTTAAAGGCTAACTAACTAGGTACATCTTTATCTTCAATTGCATATATACAGTGGCCCGAGTGTGAGCTGCAGCGTTTTTTGGAGGGGCTGACTTCTGAAGTAGGGCTAGAAGACTTCGTTCTTGGAGAGTTCTGCAAGGTGTTCGGAAGGAGGTTGGCAGAGTCTGTTCTCCTCCGCTGACACCATGGCCTTCAAACGGTGGATACCATAGCCAATACTATCTTGGGCTTTTCAAAGATGACAAGGTAAAACGACATGATATCCTTCCTCACTCATCAGCCATGCTCTGTTTGACTTTATATTGGTTTCTATGAGTTGGAACTCTGGTTGTGTTTTTGGTGGGGAAATATTGAAATCCAAAATCTCAGTACTGTTGTCGTAATAGTTGTTCATTAAAGCTCTCATGCATTCATACTAGGGCTGGGACAATACCAGTATTGTGATACTCGTTAGTATCGTGACCAGGAAACAAAACACGAAGAGGGTTTCACATCTTAAGGAAAAAGCTGTCATTTAAAAAAAAATTCACCTTTATTTAACCAGGTAGGATAGTTGAGAACAAGTTCTCATTTACGACTGCGACCTGGCCAAGATAAAGCAAAGCATTGCGACACAAAGAACAACACAGAGTTACACATGGAATAAACAGGCGTACAGTCAACAGCACAATAGAGAAAGAAAAAAAGAAAGTCTATATACAGGGTGTGCAAATGGCGTTAGGCAATAAATAGGTAATGTTGGAAACAAATATTATGTTGTCCAAAATCCAGTCACTTTTATTTATTTTCCAATCTAAAGCACACAATATGTTACGTACTACAGGTTTTTATAAACTACTAAAGAGTTTGATCTGCTTCATGTTTCCATTTTTCCCATGGACGAAATATTGCCATTCTGGGATCGTCCACAGCCCTGATTCATACTACATTTGTTCCCGCCACTTCTATCCCAAAGGTGCTGCAAGGCGGTTTTGACAAAATGATGGGAGGCAGTGAGAGTGGCAGTGGAGACACGGATGGAGTTCACACTGTGGCAATACAAGTCCCCATTGGCTGGCAGAGGAGAGTGGAGGACGGGCTTGTGGTGTATGTCAGGTAAGCGAGTCCAGTAACGGGCATAGTGCTTGTGTTCTGAACATTTAATCTATTCTTATGTGTCTTATACGATGTTATTCCATATTATATATTCAGACTAGTCTGGGTGTGTGTTGTCTTCATTTCCCAAAAGCTGGGCTAGAGCAGGGAATTGTCAAATATATTTGATTTCCCTTCTCTTTTATTTAAAAACGAATCTCCTGCATCCGTGTCCATTCCAACAGTCCAAGTGGCACGTTCCTGTCTTCACTGGAGGAGGTTAAGTCTTATCTGTTGACCGACGGCACATGCAAGTGTGGTCTGGAATGTCCGCTGGTCATCCACAAGGTAAAGGAGACCTCACTTTTCCCTCTGCATCTCCCATCTGATTTCCGCTGTGTCACGCCTGATTTTGACCGCGGTTTGCTGAAGGTATGTTCCTTTATTGTCTCGGGCAGGTGTTTAACTTTAGCCTAGGGGTCAAAGTTCAGCAGCGCAGCCAGCTGGTGGGGAAGGCAGAGCAGGACATGACAAAGCTCTGTAACCATCGAAGGAAAGTGGTTGCCATGGCAGCGCTCTGTCGCAGTATGCAGGCTTCACAGCTGCCCTATGTTTCCTGTCACACAGGTAAATATGAAAGAAAAAAAATGAGGTCTAATATAACAGAAGTACTTGTCGGATATTGTACTGCTATTACCGGTTTTCATGGTGCCATTAAAAAATTGCTCTCAGAAATGTAACTAATCGTGTTGGTTAGTTCTGTGACAATTATGGGGTTTTGGGTAGTGATTAATTGTCATGCAAATGACCACTGTTATTGTCACAGTAGTTTTAGTTTGTAGTTTGTAACGTATAATTTTGCATCTTTGAAAATGTGCTACGACATACCTAATGATTACAACGCAGCTTTTGTGAAACCCGTCTTAAAAAACGAATGGTTTTGACCGCTTGGGACTTATTCAAAATAATCTTCTCCTCCCGACCATGCCATTCTGCCCGTAAAATGATTAGGCCTGCCAACTTTACCCTCTACACTTAAAAATGAATGGAGAAAAAAAGAAAGCTTTTTGGGAAACTATATTTACTTGAAAATAAAGTTGAATTGAGACCATTATGACAGTGTTTTTGTTTTGTTTCATGGTTATCGTCCGTTGTTGTCAACCATACGATTATTGTGCCAGCCCTTAATGTAGGTGTTTTGTTTGTTTGCAGAGGTCACCAGCGCCATTATGGAGAACCAAGATCCAAAGAGGATGAGAGTGGACAGGGAAGAAGAAGAACGTGGCACTTATCCCTCTAAACACCATCTAGTCCAATCCAGGCCCAACAATAATCTCAACCACAACCCTTGTGGCAGTCCTAAATATTCCCCCCAACTTGTGTATTCTTACAATGGTTCCTCACCCCTCTCACATGCTAGCACTAACTCTCATCACTCTCCTGAGATTCTGAAGAGACTGCCCCCTCTTCTCCATTTCCCTCCCACCACCTCTCAATTCTCCAGCTATGGGGCACCTCAGAGGTCCCCATGCACCCCCACGTCTCACAACTTCAGTCAGGGTCAGAGGACACCCCAGACTCCGGAAGCCCCCAGATCTCCTCATCTGGGGCCCCTTTCTCCCCTTCCTCCCTCCTCCCCTGGGACACTGGGAAGGGGAGGGCAGAGCCACCCACATGGTATCATCATTGGATCTCTCCTGTCCCCCTCATGTTCCCCCTCTCCCCGCCAGCGCTCACGCCACCCCTCCGCCTCTTCCTCGCTTTCTGAACAGGAGGTGGGAGGGGTGGTGCTGGGCGGCTACCCCCCCAGAAGGATATCCTCTTCTTCCCCACACTCTCCTCTACCCGGGGGGTCCCCTAACCTCCATTTCCCCAAATACAAGCTCGAGGACATCTTAGAGCAGTTTAGGAACTCAGGCAACGGTAGCACTAATAATCACATCCTTAACACAAACTCACTGAGCAACCAAAGCAATCCTCAGATCCTCTCTCTAGCTCTTGAAAAGGGTGAGAAGCCCACAAAGGCACCTGCTTCTGCCACCGGCTCAGGCATGGGGATCAGTGCTGGTCCTTCTGGGTTGCCTCTTGGACAGTTCTTGAACCACCAGAAGCAACCACACACAGCCTCGTTTCCTGCCAGTAGTCTCCTCTCGGCAGCAGCTAAGGCTCAGCTGGCCATCCAGATGGCCCACGACCACAGTTCCAATTCAGCCAGCGTCCTCAGCTCGGCCACCTCTCTGGAGGTCTCGAAAGAGTCCCGGCAGTCAAAGGTAACAAACAGCACTTTACACAACAACAGCCATCCCTCCATCACTAGGCCTCTCCCTACAGCCTCCCACCTGCTCCTCCACCCCTGCGCCACCCTCTCGCAGCCCCTAGCCTCGAGTCCCCTGCACCTCTCCCCTACAGACCGGACGTCCCACAGGAAGCGGCAGCGGCGTTCGCCCACGGTGCTCAGCATGCTGAAGGACTCCCAGGTGAGCGTTCTCAGAACCCCCGGTGACGTGCTCAACCTCTCCGCCTTGCACTCTCAACCCTCCTCTACCTCAGGCTCGTCCCACTCTGCCACGTCGGAGAACCACCTCCAGGGTCTGAGGCTCTCAGTCCGACACTCCTGCCCGCTCACAGGTCCTCAGAAGCAGCCTGACGGCGCCCTGGACTTCACTACAATCATGGCAGGTCAACCGGATCCCCCCACCCAGCCTCTCTCCGCTCTGCTTCACCTGCTCAGTATGCAGAACGCCCAAGCCGCCGGAGCCCAGCCCGGCTCTGGACACGGTACAGGAGGCACGAGGCAGAGCCCCAGGCAGTCTCCCTCTCCCTCCCATTTAAACATTAGACCATTCCCCATGCAGTCCCCCTCTCATCCCTGTACCATGCAGGGCCTGTCACAGCCCCTGTCTCCCACTCAGTCATTGTCCAGGCTTGGTAGTGCTAGTGCACAGTCTCCACATACGAAGGCCAGTCCCAAACAGAGACGGTCTCCCTCCACGGCCCTGTCCAACGCTCAGTCAGCACACCATCGCAGTAGCCCCTCGCCCACCCGACACACCCCTGATCGGCTACGGCAGGCCCAAAACCAACCCATGGATGCCGCCACCACCACCTTACAGTCTCCCATGTGCCAGACCTTGCCTGACGTCAGTGCATCAGTGGAGATTGAGAGCATATCAACACTAGGCCCTGGTCTCAGCCTGGGTCATCCTCCCAACAGCACCCCCACCTCCAACCATAGCGCCACCGTCACCAGCTGCAGCAGCACCACCTCCCCCAGACCCCTGGATCTTAGTAACCACGTGCTGGCCCTGCTGGCAGCCTCCTCCACCACGCCTCTGGAGGAAGGGGGCCTGGACACAACCACCGGCAACAACACTACAGGTGAGGTTGAGCCTTGAAATTCTGTCTGTAACTAGGCGAAGTCCACGGAATAGGAAAATTGATTCATTGTTCATTCGACTGTATTCGTGTTAGTTGTTGTTGAGCACTGTGCATTTTGAACAATCATCTCCCTCGCTCCTTTTCATCCGGGTTCTATTTTATCCTCTCTAGGGGTGCAAGAGCCTGAGAGTGTTGATCATCGTAGCTCGACAGTGAGCAAAACCCCAGGAGGTTGCAGCCCCGGCTCCTGCAACACCCCTTCCCTAGGGGACTCCCCCAGCTCCTTACCCTTGGCCGAAGCCTTCCCCTTCATGAGCCAGGAGCAGCTCCTCCAGCTCCTGTCTGCCACAGCCGGCCTGCCCTCCCTCTTGGATCCCACCATCCTGGGCTCCCTGCCCCTGGGCCTGTGGCTGGGCGGTCAGCAGTGTCACCTCCCCACCTCTAACACCTCACAGCAACACCATCAACTGCCTGATCATCATCATCATCAACAACAATCGGAACACCAACAACTACTGTTACAGCATGAACAACACCAAGAGCAACACCAGAAACAACAACAGACTGCCCATCTGAACCACAACTTTCCGTTTAGCCTGCTCCCCTCTCTAATGGGAGGTCAGGGAGAGCTGCCTCTCAATCTCCTGGGTCTGTTGAACCCACTTCTACCCCACTCTGCCACCCTTACCCCAGGCCAGGAGGGTGATCTGGGTATAGGGGAGAAACTGGGCCTCCAGGCTCTCCTTATGGCCTCACTGCTCCTTGGCCAACAGCAGGCTGCCATGTTGCCCCTGTCTGGGCTGGGCCAGCTGAGCCTGGACCTCCCCCTGCAGCAGCAGCACATCCCAGCCTTGTTGGAGGGTTTGTCTCTGGATAAAGGCTCTGGACTCCTGGACCTATCCTCCCTCCCCGGCCCTGGGCTCCTTGAGGCCCTCCAGGGCCTGCTGCCCCCAGCCGAGGGGCCCCTCCAGGCCCTGCAGTCGCTCCTGCTCCCCGCTCCTCTCCCTCCCCCGGGCTTCCTCTCCCTCAGCCCCACTCTGCTAAACGCTGCCCTGGGCTCTACTGACCTCCCGACCACCCCTCAGCTCCCCCTACCCCAACAACCCCCACCTCAGGTAGGCTCCCTCCCTTATCTTAGTGCTCGTACTCAGTAGTTTGCCCTTGTGAAAGAGTTGGCTCTATCTGTATTAGAGAGGTCAGTTTGACGTTTTGGTCCCGTCTCCATCCAGGTCTCCGCTTCAGGCCCTGATGGGGGGGTGGACACCCTCATCCCCCTGTCTGTCCAGGGGAAGGACAACCCTGTTCTCCACCAGTTACTGCCCACTCTCCTCAACCCAGGCCTACTAGGTTAGTCACAGCACCGTTAATTTCCACTGCTAGTAATATCAAGCGCTTTTGTTGCCTATTGATTCTGAAATAATTGGCTTTTAAAGTTCTGAACCCTCACCGGTTTGAATGGTGTCAGCAATATTCTTTATCTTGTGTTCTTTTGAACTTAACAGCATTCTTTTGGGGGTGTTTTAGAGTACTATATAGTTAGAGAACATTGAACAGAATAACTACATTTTGACAAAAATGCTAAAAGAACCTTATAGTCCCAAGCCCTCGCTATGCTGAATCATAGTTAGTATTGTCTATTACATTTAACTCTCCGAATAGTGTGTTATGCACAACTGTGGGGAACAGCTACAACAAAGCTATATCTTGTACATTACCCACATGTTGATCATTCAGAAACCATTTTGGTGATGAACCATGTGTCTTTGTAGGAGACCTGTCTGCTCTGACTAGCCTCCACAGTCTGCTGGGGCTAGGTGCAGGCCCTCTCCTCCTCCCCCCCGTACAGACCTCTGGCCTGGGCATGCCTCTACTCCAGGGCCCTGATGGGGCCATCAACCTCCTCAACAACATCCAGGTACTTGTTGTGTTCCGACTCCTGACACGAGCCTTGTCCTGTGATTTTTAAATATCAGTATTGGATGTTGATCACATCAGCCGTTCCTCTTCCTCCTTCAGCTCAATATGGCGCCGCCCTCCGAGGGAGAAAAGACAATCTCCTTACAGGAAAAAGACAGCCCCGCCCCTCAGGAGGATATTCCAGCCAATCGGCTTACCCCGGAGGCTGCGCCCAGCCCCTGTCCTGTCCGTACCCCCGTGTCCCAACGTGGTGAGGGCTCCGTGGGGAGTGTCCTGGACCCCTATGCCTCCTTCATGGACACCATCTACACCTCTTTCCTCCAGGTCAGTGCTAAAGAGCAAGAAGCAGCTCAGACTGGGGCCGACGTCCTCTGTGCCTTACCCCCCCTCCTACCCTGGGGAGCCCCCTGCCCCCACCGCCCCCCTGTCCCTGAGCCCTCGCCTGGCCTGCTCCCTGAGGAACCCGGAACTGTCCCGGCTCAACTTGGAGGCGGCCCACTCCCCGGCTCAGGGCACCCCCAAATCCAGCAACGACGGCTCGTCCACACCCCTGCAGAGCAAGCCAGGGGTCCCAGAGGGCCACACTAACCCCCCTCTGCCTCCCATCTACCTTGAGGAAGCCAAGACCGAGTCGTACAGCCAGGCTGTCACAGATAGGAATGGGGACAGACCCCAGGCAGGGGGGGTACCTGAGCCCCAGAGATGGGGGCAGCTGCCCTAAGGAGGAGACTGTGGGTCTGCAGCACATTGAGCAGGGCAGGGTGAGCCATAAGGATGTATTGTTTTTAACACTGCATGGTTCAAAATGCCATTCCTCCACAATATTGCATATTACATAACATGCAGAGAAAGATTTGAGATATCATTTGTGCCTTATTGATTTCAGTGGCCTTTTTCCCTTTCAGAACCTAACTGCCCAAACGGCGGGAGCCAGGAGGGGCAGGAAGAGAAAACAAACGTGAGCTCAAAAACAGGTTTTTATACATTTCTGCAAATGTATTCAAAATTTATTTAACACCTTATTTACGTAAGTATTCAGACCCTTTGCTATGAGACTCGAAATTGAGCTGATGATCATCTTTGAGATGTTTCTACAGCTTGAATGGAGTCCACCTGTGGTAAATTCAATTGATTGGATAGGATTTGGCAGAGAGGCCAGATGGAAGCCACTCCTCAGTAAAAGGCACATGACAGCCCTCTTGGAGTTTGCCAAAAGCCACCTAAAGGACTCTCAGACCATTAGAAACCAGATTCTCTGGTCTGATGAAAACAAGATCGAACTCTTCGGCCTGAATGCCAAGCATCACGTCTGGAGGAAACCTGGCACCATCCCTACAGTGAAACATGGTGGTGGCAGCATCATGATGTGGGGATGTTTTTCAGCGGCAGGGACTGGGAGACTAGTCAGGATCGAGGGAAAGATAGAATGGAACTAAGTACAGAGAGATTCTTGATGAAAACCTGCTCCAGAGTGCTCAGGACCTCAGACTGGGGCGAAGGTTCACCTTCCAATAGGACAACGACCCTAAGCACACAGTCAAGACAATGTAGGAGTGGCTTTGGGACAAGTCTCTGAATGTCCTTGAGTGTTCCAGCCAGAGCCTGGACTTGAACCTAATCAAACATCTCTGGAGAGACCTGAAAATAGCTGTGCAGCGACGCACCCCATCGAACCTGACAGAGCTTGAGAGGATTTGCAAGGAAGAATGGGAGAAACTCCCCAAATGCAGTTGTGCCAAACTTGTAGCGTCATACCCAAGAAGACTCAAGGCTGTAATTGCTGGCAAAGCTGCTTCAACAAAGTACTGAGTAAAGGGTCTGAATATTAAATATAAAAAAATAAATGTGATTATTTCAGTTTATTATTTGTAATACATTTTCAAAAAAATTCTAAAGATTTCAAAACTGTTTTTGCTTTGTCATTTTGGGTTATTGTGTGTGTATTTTGATGGGGGGAAAAACAATTTAATCCATTTTAGAAAAACGCTGTAATGTAACAAAATGTGGATCAAGTCAAGGGGTCTGAATACTTTCCGTATGCACTATATGTGTGTTCGACACCTTGTAGAGCAGAGCATCGATGAATTGAGGCTGTTCTGAGGGCCAAAGGGAGTGCAACTCAATATTAGGAAGTTGCATGGACTCTACAAGGTGTCGAAAGCGTTTCACAGGGATGCTGGCCCATGTTGACTACAATGCTTCCCACAGTTGTCAAGTTGACTGTGTGTTCTTTGTGTGGTGGGCTATTCTTTATACACGCGGGAAACGGCAGCGCTGCAGCTCTTGACACAAACCGCTGCGCCTGGCACCTTGTTCAGAGGCACCGAAATCTTTTGTCTTGCCCATGCACCCTCTGAATGGCACACCGTACACAATCAACGTCTCGATTGTCTCGAGGCTTAAAAATCCTTCTTTAACCCTGTCTCCTCCCCTTCTTCTATGTGGATTTAACAGGTGACATCAAGGGATCGTACTGTAGCTTTCACCTTGTCAATGCATGTCATGGAAAGAGCAGGTGTCCTTAATGCTTTGTACACTCAGTGTGTGTGTTTGTATATATAGTGATATTCATTTCTTTGTGTGTCTTAGGCTACAGAATGTGCTGGAGGATTTCCGAGATCTGGATGCTCCAGCCCTAGAGGAACCTAAACCCACGGTAAAAGCACCAGACCTTCCCGCAACTCTCATTTGAACATAATTGGACCTATTATATCAGCTCAGTTGCCACGGCCTGTTTTCTGACAGCAGTTCTGATGCTGACGTGTGTCTGTGTTGTAGGTGGTGCTGCTGAAGCCTGAGAGGTCGGTCCGGGGCAGGAGGCGGCGGGGGGCCAGGTCCCAGAGACAGTGACTGTTTCCCCTTCACCGCCAACCTCACCCACTACCACTGCTTTATATAATCCTGGCTCCCCCACTGTTTTTCAACTGCACTACTATATCATCATGCCAACCTCTTACCTTTGAACAGGAGTGATCTAGATAAAAAAAATAAACATAATTCTGTGGATGATTTCACTTAGGAGAAGACCCGTCTTAAGTCTGTGTGGTTGCTTGGCGTTATTGATTGAGATCCGTTATGATGTAAGTGTTAGCATTGTCTACAAAAAAAAAACCTGTACTGTTTCTCAGTGCGTTTACTGTGAGTCAGGATAAGAGTATCTACTTGAATGACCTACGTTTGCTCTCTGTTTGAGATTGTATGATATGTGTGGTTTGTGTATGTTCCAAGAGTGTTTTCGAGATGCTAGACGTTATCCCTGACCACAGATCTAGGATCAGATAACCCAAATCCTTATGAGGATACAAAATATATCTAATCCTGGACCTGAGTTGTGGGGCAACTTATACCAACCACTAGAGATGCTTGCTGTTGCTGAGCTCTTTCACTGTGGTAGTCATACAGTATGTGTACCAAGAGAGAGAGAGAGAGAGACCATGCATCTGTGACAGACAGTCTCAGGCTTCTCTGCAGACAGACACACTACTACCCAACACATAGCCTTGATGTGGAAACCATGCAATGGCAAAAGTAATAATTCCCAATCAGGGGGTGTATCACAAAGCAGAATCAATGAGTTGGCCAGCAAACTCTCCAGCCTAAATATTCTGAAGTCATATTTTCAAGTTCATAAAGATAATGTGAAATGGGCATGACTTGACACTACTAACAACCCACATTCAAGATAAGCTTTCACGGTAGGACACTTTTTTTCTCTCTCCAGTTTTCTAAAAATGACACCCAAATCTATCTGCATGTAGCTCATGCCCTGAAACAAGGATATGCATATTATTGATACCATTTTAAAGGGAACACTTTTGTGGAAATGTGAAAGTACTGTAGGATAATATAGCACATTAGATCTGGTAAAAGATAATACAGAGGAGGGAAAAAAACATGTTTATTTTTTACTTTTATTTTTGTCTTTGAAATGCAAGAGAAAGGCCAATAAATGACTTAGGAATCTAGGAGCAATTTAGATTTTGCCCACTAGATGACAGCAGTGTATGTGCAATGTTTTATACTGATTCAATGAACTATTGTGTTTCTGTTCAAAATGTTGTATCAAGACTGCCCAAATGTGCCTAATTGGTTTATTAATACATTTTCAAATTCATAACTGTGCACTCTCCTCAAACAATAGCATGGTATTATTTCACTGTAATAGCTACTTTAAATAGTACAGTGCAGTTAAATTAACACGAATGTAATCTTTCTGGCCCTATCAGATATGTCTATGTCGTGGGAAATGTTCTTGTTACTTACAACCTCATGCTAATCACATTAGCCTACGTTAGCTCAACCGTCCCGCAGGGGGACACCGATCCTGTAGAGGTTTTAAATGTACCAGCTCGATCTGGTGGTCATGTTTTGTGATACACTCCAACATATTCTCTGTGATATTTAGCAAACAATGTACATTTCAATTATTTCCTTTGACGGGAATGGCTGAAGAAATAGTGTGTTGAGATATACATTCAAGTCAACAATTATTGGCACCCTTGGTAAAGATTGAACAAAAATTACAACAACAAAAAATCCTAATACTGAGCTATTGTATGCTCCAAAATGTTTAAAAATGATATTTTATACAATTGGAAACAGAGATTTTGTTTAGTAAGAAATGTTTTTTTTTCTCATAGATAGGGGTCAAACTTATTGGCACCTCTGAATTCAATTCCTTTAACTCACCTTGTGAGGATAATGGCACTGAGCCTTTAAATGTTTTATCTTTTTTATGTGATTGGAGAACACATTGGTTTAGACCATTCCTCCATACATTATCTTACCAGATCTTTGATACCCTTTTGTCTGTTCTCATGGCCTACCCTCTTCAATTCTAACCACAGATTTTCAACGGGATTCCAGTCCAGAAACTGAGATGGCCATTACAATATGTTGTGACATTTGTTAAACAAAATCTCTTTCTCTCAAAAATGTGTATTAGTATAAAATAAATATAATTTGCCATGTTTTTTTAGCATACAATATCGCTCAGTAGTTGTATTTATTTTCTACATAATTTTTTGCCCATCTTGTGTGGGTTTGTAACGCAATGTATTTTTGGTGGGATAGAGTTATACTTTCTTTGTCCTTCAAATGGCTTTGCTCTGTACACTATCTGCCAGCCCAATAATACTGGCATCTCTTACTGTATTTAAATAAAATGAAAAGAAGCAGATTATGCAATTTCTACACTTGGAGATTTGTAAATATGTACAGCTAATGTGTTTTATTTTGATTTTATATTGTTAGAGACAACAATGAATTGTGAATTTTGGGGGGAATTGTAATTAAGTATTTTCTCATACCCTTGCTTTCAATACTTATGTTTAAAGATTGAATTGTGGACTGTAGCTTTCTTTTTATATGGGAGTCTTTTTTTATTTAATATTAAACTATTTACAGAAAATGAGCCTTGTTTTGTGTTGGTATTTGCAACTAATAGTAGGCTTCATCTACTGAATTGTATCTAGCAAACCTCTTATTTGCAAATTCATGCTTGAGACAGTGGAAAAAGCCCAGGAGCCCAAACTCGGCTTTTGATCAATAATTCCAATTGCTTCCCATCGGTGATGTGATGAGCTTACATTCCAGTAAGACTTCATGGGGGATAGAAAATAAATTAAGGCGATTTTAGGGCTTACATTTCATTCATGCCTGCAAGTGGGAGTAAACACGTTAACGGCAATGAAATTGTGCGATTTAGGGAACATTATTCATAGCTTTTAATAAAAAACATATAAACAATGAAACCTTTCATCCATAAGACGTTATAGGCCTATGCGAAGAACGTGGTGGTGATGCTGATAGGCTACATCCGGTGTCTGGATAACGTGGATGCTGAGGCGGGTACCATCAGGGAAGCGACAGACCACGCCCTACGCTCTACACAGTGAGTCCCAGCGCAAAACCGGCGATACCTCAGTCTGCCTCACCTTCAACAGGCCCGACCGAGTGGTGCCATCATCTAACAACGACAACATCTAAGAAAAACATCCGAGAACTACGTCCATTTTTAAAGATTTGGCCAGAGGATGAATTCGACGTTATAGTATATTCTTACAATGATGTAACCCACTGCGATTTTAACTAGAGTTTATATACATAGGCATTTTTTTGTTGCTGCGACATGCTCGAAGCATCTTTTTTTTGGTCTCTTAAATTGTAATTCCTCCCTAGTTAACTGTCAAGCTTTACCTCTGGGCTGCAATATTGTTTCAGCCTTGAAGACATAAGAATTAAGGACGTATCTTGTAGCATCCAAGCGGGTCTGTCATTACTTACTTTACAGTCGACTGGGCCTGCAAATTGTGATTCTCGACTATTTTATTCCAACCCCGTCAATTGAATTTGCGCAATGGCGGATGCAACCTCCGAATGTAATATCAAGGTGTTGTGTCGCTTTCGCCCTCTGAATCAATCGGAGATTCTGCGTGGGGATCAATTTATTCCTACATTTCTGGGAGATGACAGTGTCAGCGTTGGGGTAAGGCACTTTTTTTCTGATATGCTCATTAATACATTATTCACTTTTTCTGTTTTCGTTTGGACTGCCAATAGCAATAATTTGTTATTAAAATTAGGCTACCTGACTGTAATAATTTCTGTAAACTGCGTAGGCATCAGTTGAGCATTCAGAGCAGTCGGCTCTGATTTCCACCCAGTGTATAGGCCTACATGTTTTATTTACTGCGGCTACATATCAGGCCTCATATCCAATAACCTACCAATTTACATTAACCTTGTACTTGCTTAGGTTGTTGATAACATAAATTAACCCCTTTCAATGGAAATGGGCTCAAGATATTTACTACAGGCCGCCGCCTATATGGATGGTCTACATAGCCTGCCAATAGCTAATATTGCTCTAATGTTATTTTAGCAACAATATGCTGTTGTTATTCTCATTGTAATGATTTGGTTCATATATGTAATGGCAATGGTACTTTAAATGTATATGCAGGGATTGCATTAGGCCTATGTAATAAATGCCACATACATATTGTACGCCACATAGCTTAATCATTCCCTCCTCAGACAGGCCTACTAGTACTGTTGGGTTCCTCAGGGCCAGGACCGAGTGGAATGAGAGAGTGGATTTATTTAGAGTTTAACTGAGGACGTTAAGAGACACACCTTTGGCTGACCTTCTCCTCAAGTCATAATTCTTTACAGCGGGCCAAGAATCTGTTCTCTAACTGCCTATGGAGGAGAGGATCAATAATTATTCTCCTGTTGAGAACCGACTCACTCTACCTCTGTGCCAGACTGACTGCCTCACTCTGGACAGCGATGTTATGTTCGTGACGATGCGTCTGCATTGCTAGTGATGTGAATGGGTCAGCTTCAGGCTACTTGTGTTAGGTTTTTCTAAAGGGGGGGTGATATTCAATTAAGGCCTGTTGAACAATGGGCACATGAACGGTCATCCTTTAACTGTAACAATGCAGTCTGAATGATTTCCCCATTTCAAGACCAGCCATGTCAAGCTCTTGGCCACGTGTCATCTGCTTCAGAAAAGTTGAACGTTACAATAGATTCGCAATGGGTGACGATAACGTGGCTATGTTACAAGGGGTACCAGTACCGAGTCGATGTGCAGGGGTACGAGGTTATTGAAGTAGATACCGCGCCTTCAGGAAGTATCCACACCCTTTAACTTTTTCCACATTTTGGTGTGTTACAGCCGGAATTTAAAATGGATTAAATGTAGATTTTTTTCTTCTCAATGACCTACACACAATATCTCATAATGCCAAAGTGGAATTAGGTTTTTCTAATTCATAAAAACGTAACCCCTTTGGCAAGCCTAAATACATTCAGGAGTAAAGATTAGCTTAGCAAGTCTCATATTAAGTTGCATTGTCTCACTCTGTGCAATAATAGGGTTTAACCTGATTTTTGAATACCTCATCTCTGTAGCCCACACATACAATTATGTGTAAGGTCCCTCAGTCGAACAGTGAATTTCAAACACAGATTCAACTCAGTTGGTAGAGCATGGCGCTTGGAACGCCAGGGTAGTGTGTTCGATCCCCGGGACCACCCATACGTAGAATGTATGCACACATGACTGTAAGTCGCTTTGGATAAAAGCGTCTGCTAAATGGCATATATTATTATTATATTATATATTAACCACAAAGACCAGGGAGGTTTTCCAATGCCTCGCAAAGAAGGGCACATGTTGGTAGATGTGTACAATTGGAAAAAAAACAGACATTGAAAATCCCGTTGAGCATGACATTGAAAATACACCCAGCCAATACAAATATATGTGTCCTTCCTTCCTAACTCAGTTGCCGTAGAGGAAGGAAACCGCTCAGGGATTTCAACATGAGGCCAATGGTGACTAAAACAGTTAGAGTTAATTGGCTTTGATAGGAGAAAACGGAGGATGGATCAACATTGTAGTTACGCCACAATACTAACTTAATTGACAGAGTGAAAAGGAAGCTTGTACAGAATAAAAATATTCCAAAACATGCATCCTGTTTGCAACATGGCACTAAAGTAATACTGCAAAAAATGGAGCAAGCAATTCACTTTTTGTCCTGATTACAAAGTGTCATGTTTGGGGCAAATCCAATACAACACATTACTAAGTACAACCCTCCGTATTTTCAAGCATATTGGTGGCTGCATTATGTTATAGGTATGCTTGTAATTGTTAAGGACTGGGACATTTTTCAGGATAAAAAATAAACAGAATGCATCTAAACTCAGGCAAAATCCTAGAGGAAAACCTGGTTCAATCTGATTCCACCAGACACTGGGAGATGAATTCCTTTCGGCAGTACAGTAACCTAAAACACAAGGCCACATATAAACTGGAGTTGCTTACGAAGAAGACAGTGAATCTTCCCGAGTGTCCGGGTTCCAGTTTGACTTAAATCTATTTGAAAATCTAGGCAAGACTTGAAAATGGTTGTCTAGCAATGATCAACAACCAATTGGACAGAGCTTGAATAATTAAAAAAAGAGTAATTGGCAAATATTGTACGATCCAGGTGTGGAAAACTCCTAGAGACTTACCCAGAAAGACTGCCAAAGGTGCATCTACAAAGTATTGACTCAGAGATATGTCTTTATTTGTTTTTCAATAAATATGCGAACATTTCTAAAAAATATGTTTTAACTTTGTAATTGTAGGATATTGGATGTAGATTGATGAGAAAACAAATCAATTTAATCTATTTTTAATTCAAGTTGTAACACAACAAAATGTGGAATAAGTCAAGGGGTATGAGCACTTTCTGAAGGCACGGTATGTAGAGTGCACTCGGAAAGTATTCAGACCCCTTGACTTTTTCCACATTTTGATACGTTACATGCTTATTCTAAAACGGATTACATAGTTTTATTCTCTCATAGAACTACACACAATTCCCCATAATAACAAAGCAAAAACTGTTTTTTAGAAATGTTGGCACATTTCTTAAAACGGAAATATCACATTTCAAAAAGTATTCAGAACCTTTACTCAGTACTTTGTTGAAGCACCTTTGGCAATGATTACAGCCTCGAGTCTTCTTGGGTATGATGCTACAAGCTTGGCACACCTGTATTTGGGGAGTTTCTCACATTCTTCTCTGCAGATCCTCTCAAGCTCTGTCAGGTTGGATGGGAAGCGTTGCTGCACAGCTATTTTCAGGTCTCTCTAGAGATGTTTGATCGGGTTCAAGTCCGGGCTCTGGCTGGGCCACTCAAGGACATTCAGAGACTTGTCCTGAAGCAACTCCTGCGTTGTCTTGACTGTGTGCTTAGAGTCATTGTCCGGTTTGAAGGTGAACCTTTGCCCCAGTCTGAGGTCCTGAGTGCTCTGGAGCAGGTTTTCATCAAGGATCTCTCTGTAGTTTGCTCCGTTCATCTTTCCCTCGATCCTGACTACCATAATTTCCAGACTATAAGCCGCTACTTTATTCCCACGCGTTGAACCTCTCGGTTTATACAATGACGCGGCAAATTTATGGATTTTTCCCGCTTTCACAAGATTCATGCCGCCAAAAAACTGAGCACCGTCACATAATGTGATGTAAATCGAGCGCGCTCAAACTTCCCATCATTCTGATTACGGTAGTAATTTTGTCACCCTCATCATGGCAAAGACACGGAGAAATGCATATGATGCAGCTTTCAAGTTGAATGCGATCGATCTGGCTGTTGGAAAAGGAAATAGAGCTGCTGCACGGGAGCTTGGCCTTAATGAGTCGATGATAAGACGTTGGAAACAGCTTTGTGAGGAACTGACTCAGTGCAAAAGCTTTCAGAGGGAAGAAAAGCAGATGGCCCAAAGTATTTGCAGCCACTCGTCATCAGTGTAAATAGTGCATTTAAGGTGGCGCTCCTTGTTCAGTGGGAGGCTTGGATGACAAGTGGGGAGAAATCCTTCACTAAAACGGGCCGCATGCGAAGAGCAACTTATGGTCAAGTCTGCCAGTGGGTCCTGACAGCGTGGAGCATTGTCAAAAAATCCACTATCATCAACGGGTTTCGAAAGGCTGGACTGCTGCGTGTTGAATGGCTCAGCGGGGTATTTGCCTCCGGATGAAAGTGACGAGAGCGACAATGAAAACGATCCAACATCGGAGGAAGCAATTCTGAGGCTATTCAACTCCGACACCGAAGGAGATAACTTCAGTGGTTTCAGTGCACAGGAGGAGGAAGATAGTGACCAAGTTCATTTGTTTCAATGTACCGGTAGGCACCTGTGGCTTATAGACATGTGTGGCTTATTTATGTACAAAATACATATTTTTTAATAATTCAGTGGGTGCGGTTTATATTCAGGTGCGCTTAATAGTCCAGCAATTACGGTAGTCTCCCAGTCCCTGCCACATGATGCTGCCACCACCATGTTTCACCGTATGGTTGGTACCAGGTTTCCTCCATACATGACACTTGGTTTTATCAGACCAGAGAATCTTGTTTCTCATGGTCTTAGATGTTTTAGGTGCCTTTCGGGAAACTCCAAGAGGGCTGTCATGTGCCTTTTACTGAGGAGTGGCTTCCACTTCGCCACTCTACCACAAAGGCCTGATTGGTGGAGTGCTGCAGAGATGGTTGTTCTTCTGGAAGGTTCTCTCATCTCCACAGAGGAATTCTGGAGCTCTGTTAGAGTGACCATCGGGTTCTTGGTCATCTCCATGAGCAAGGCCCTTCTCCCTCGATTGCGGCCAAACTTCTTCCATTTAAGAATGATGGGGTCCATTGGGTTCTTGAAGACCTTCAATGCTGCAGACATTTTTTGGTACTCTTCCCCAGATCTGTGACTCGACACAATTCTCTCTGAGCTCTGCGGACAATTCCTTCGACCTCATGGCTTGGTTTTTGCTTTGACATTCACTGTCAACTGTGGGACCTTATATAGACAGGTGTGTGCCTTTCCAAATCATGTCCAATCAATTGAATTTACCACAGGTGGACTCAATGGATCAATGGTAACAGGATGCACCTGAGCTCAATTTCGAATCTCATAGCAAATAGTCTGAATACTTATGTAAATAAGGTATTTCTGTATTTTATTTTTGATACATTTGCAAAAATAAAATACTCTTTTCGCATTGTCATTGTTGGGCATTGTGTGTAGATTTCTGGGGATTTTTTAATGTTTTTAAAAATCCAGTTTAGAATAAGGCTCTAACGTTACTGTAACGCTCAATGAGTGAATGGGTGTGGAGTCAGGCGCAGAGAGCAAAGGATGCGGGAAAAAACACGCTTTAATGTCCAAAATAAAAAGAACAAAATAGTATTACCCAACACAGGCGTAACTATTAAAACAAATAGTACCCTTAGGGTAAATAACAGGACAGCGAGAAAACCCAACAAAACACTAACACCTCTCACAAAATACAGAAGAACAAGCCCGCACAAACAGAAAAGCGGGCTAAACAAACTTAAATAACCCCACCCTAACAACCAAACAATGAACAGGTGCAAACAATTAGACAAAACCAAACGAACACGGAACAAAGGATCGGTGGCAGCTAGTAGACCGGCGACGACGACCGCCGAGCGCCACTCGAACAAGAAGGGGAGCCACCTTCGGTAATATTCGTGACAGTAACAAAATGTGGAAAAAATCAAGGGGTCTGAATACTTTCTGAAGGCACTGTACATATAACTAGGAATGAAGTGACAGATAGTAAAGAGTAGCAGCAGCATATGTGATACGTTAGTGCAAAAAGGGTCAATGCAGATTGTTTGGGTAGCTATTTGGTTAACTATGTAGCTAGCTATTTAGCAATCTTATGGCTTGTTCAGGGTCCTGTTTGTTCTGCTGCCGCTTGCCGTGTGGTAGCAGAGAGAACAGTCTTGGTTGGCTGGAGTCTTTCACAACTTTTAGGACCTTCCTCTGACACCGCCTGGTATAGAGGTCCTGAGTGGCAGGGAGCTCGACCCCAATGATGTACTGGTTGCCAAGCAGTTGCCATATCAAGCAGTGATGCAGCCTGTGAAGATGCTCTCAATGGTGCAGCTGTATAACATTTTGAGGATCTGAGGGCCCATGCCAAGTCTTTTCAGCCTTCTGAGGGGGCAGAGGCGTTGTCGTGCCCTCTTCACGATTGTGTTGGTGTGTGTGGACCATGATAGATCCTTAGTGATGTGGACATCGAGGGAACTTGAAGCTCTCTTGACCTCCTCCACTACAGGCTGCCGTCAGTGTGGATGGGGGGCGTGCTCGGCCCTCCGTTTCCTGTTGTCCACGATCTGCTCCTTTGTCTTGCTGACTTTGAGGGAGAGGTTGTTGTCATGGCACCACACTGCCAGGTCTCGGACCTCCTCCCTATAGTCTGTTTCATCATCGTCAGTGATCATGCATAGTGACTGTGTAAGCACTGGACAGATTAAACATTATTACCTACACTCTGTATCCTAGGTCACAGGATTATTTTTGCTACAGTTTTGGGTTTTTGTCCTTATTGTGCCTGAGCGTATTTCTTTCGCCTGTCCCGTTAATTTATTCAGTGATCGACATACATAAATCATCTATTACTATCCATAAACAAGGAACCAAGATCAAACTGGATTGCATTTCCATGGTTTGTTTGTTTGGGATATATAAATGAAATAACAATGCTAGTTGGAAAGACAATTGGAGACAAGAAAAGGTCCCTCGTTATTTTCCACTTCAGTATGTCTATACCATGGTTCATCTTGGTCTGTGCATTCCAAATAATAGCTACAGTATTTGGTTTACAAAACTGACCTAGTCTCTTTGTGTCTCCCAGGGGCGGTCGTACGTGTTTGACCGGGTTTTCCCCACCAACACCACTCAGGAGCAGGTCTACAATACCTGTGCTAAACAGATTGTCAAGGGTAAGGAAAACATACTGCCAACAATGGACAGAATGAACATCCACACACAGTCCGTGGAGGTGTATTAGAGAGACAAAAGAGAAGTCAATGTGAGGTTCTGACTCATCAATTGATTAAATCAGTCGGCGACGTCACACGTTAGTAGCCTACTTGCGGCCTTTGTTTCCCATAACTGTGTTCATATTAAAGGTTATTGGTGTCTTTCTTATTTTCAAACTTGAAGGCCTGAAGGCATTTGTTTTCATTTCTGCCATTTCCTCAAATGATCTTGGTTTCCCTCTGTTTATATAGATGTTCTGGGTGGATACAATGGCACTATTTTCGCATATGGACAGACCGCCTCCGGCAAGACTCACACCATGGAGGTACAGTGGGAGTCAATAATATGCATAATACAGTATTTTCAAATACTTCTGAAAAAGTGATGTTCTCCCATTATGAAATAACTCTATAAATCAGCATAAATTTGGCTCCCATTTGGTTTCAATCTAAATGTAATACCCCGGATGTTGCTTTGGGGGCATTTGCACCCCATCTACTACATGGTATTGGAAAAATACTGCTAGTAATTATATGAGGATTTTAATATTCATACAATATACGTATAACAGGTATTAACCTCTCAAACTCCAGAGACTGACTGTACAGTATGTCTTTATAGGGGAAGCTGCATGACCCCAATCAGATGGGCATCATCCCCAGGATTGCAGAGGACATCTTCAACCATATCTTTGGCATGGACGAGAACCTGGAGTTCCACATCAAGGTTTGGATTCATCTCCATCTCCTCATCCATATATAGGATGATTTGCTTTTTGTGAATCCCTTACAATCTTAGAAAAAAGGGTTCCAAAAGGGTTCTCCGGCTGTCCCCTTAGGAGAACCCCATAGGAGCACCATTATTGCAGTTAGAACTACGGCTGTTGCGGTGACCATATTACTATCATACCAGTAAGATTCCATGTGACCATGGTCACAGTAATCTCCTTTTATGCACTCTGGACATTGGTAGTACCCAAACTCGCTAACAACCATCAGGTCGCCAAAACATACACAAAACATACACAAAAACTGATTTAAGATTTAAGTCAAAACGGATGTCTTTGATCTAGCCTATATTCCAAAATGTAACAAATTCTGGTAATCGCCTTTGAGTGTGGACTGTATTATTATGCATACTAGATGGACTGGTTACACGATGCCACACTCCAAACTTTCTATCCCGTCTAGGAGAGAACGTAGGCTACAGGCCTAGGCGATGCTGTTGGTTCATTGATTGTGCAGTGCGGCTTACAGACGAATCCTACAATTATAGTGAATTTGTATTTGAATAGCGTAGTAATAGGGTGTCACATTAGGCTACCGTTAGCTATAGAATATCTCACCACCGTGCGTTTCCATCTCCTCCCCTCTCTCCTTCATTACTTTCTCTAGCATGCAGAGAGAGGTGTCAACAGATTAATGAAATATGTTTAGTTGGGAAAACATTTTACTATCGATTTTCCAGGACAGATTTCACTTAGTTTCCCAAATTAATCACTTGGTAGCTGCAGGAACAGCGTTGGAGAGCCCATGGCATACAGAGTTTGGGCGGAATATCACCTGCCATGCTGAAGTGAAATAACCAGAGTGGCTCACCCGGCATGAGTCAAAAACGAACCTGCACAAATGCGGGCTCCATTTGCTATTAGAGTGCATACAGATGACGTCTTTTTTTCCCCAGCCCATTTGATATTGGGCCATTGAAAATCGAAACAAATTTGACATATTAGTGAAGACAAGATTAAATTGAGAATAGTCAGATGGGTGAAAATAGTATCACTTGATGAGAGAACAGCTTGTGCAGCCTGAGGCAAGGAACAGAGCACAAGCTTTTTTTGCGACATTCTCAAATCATCAATGGCCTATCATGCAGTCCATATACATGTATGTTCTGATTTGTAAAACCTTCTAAGGTTTGCATCATTCACAACTAAAGTTGCCCAAAAAAATTCTAAACCTATAGGACCTGTTTGAAATGATCATTTTTACGCTCAACAAAGCCACTTCTTATGCACACTCGCTACGGAATGGGAAATATAAAATGTATATTTTATTCAGCTAAGTTCAATTATATTCTTCTTACTATAAAATCATACAATGTAAAATAATGACACAGGACTTATAAGCATTTCTTGTCTGCTAAATGAACAAGCCTACAGCCTATGGCACGGAGCATAGCCGGATAACATACAGTAGGCCGACTCATATTCTGTTCTTCTGAAATACATTCTCTTCATATCCTAATGTTTCTTTAGACCTGCCGAAAATAAACAATGGATTTATTTTGGTGTTGTACGTTCAATTGATTTATTAGACATTTTTAAATGTACATTTTCTCAAGGCCTCTAGGTGTGGAGGCCTGGAGATGCTCAACCTGTTTGTGTTCATTAACGGCCAGTTACCATGACACCAGCAGTCATTTGCTATACAATAACTGGCTGACAAAATGTCATGACCGCCACAACCCTAGGTAGAACCCTTTTTGGATTCCATGTAGAACCCTTTCCACAGTGGTTCCAACCGGGAACCTAAAAAAAAAGGTTCCAACCGGGAACCTAAAAGGATTCTTTAAAAGGGTTCAGCCGAAGAACCCTTTTAGGTCCTAGATAGTACCCTTTTTCCCTAAGAGTGTAAGAGTAATCATCCGTTTGTATACCGCACTTGATGCTCTTACATGGAGCCACGGTATGGATGCCTTGATTGAGGTTCTTCTTCTCTTTCCCCTTTCCTGTGCTTAGGTTTCATATTTTGAAGTCTATATGGACAAAATTCGGGATCTGCTGGATGGTTTGTGCACAGTTCTTTATTTACCAAGTCCACATCTAATGCCATTACGAAGGCAAATCTTCTCAAAAAAGAAATGGTCCATCCTAACGGTTGTTCCCTGTATCTTTTAGTGACCAAGACTAACCTGGCTGTTCATGAGGATAAGAACAAGATCCCATATGTGAAGGTGGGTTCTGACGATGCCCACTTGTCACTAGATACACCTACGTCCGGTCCTAGCGGTGCCTAACGTTTTCCAGGGGAAGAGGAGTATGCATATTCATTATTAACCCTTTTTATCACCGCACTCCGCTGTCGTCCCTCCCTCCTCCCCCCCTTCCCTGTGATGCAGGGCTGCACCGAGCGCTTTGTGTCCAGCCCCGACGAGGTCATGGATGTCATTGACGAGGGGAAGAACAACCGCCATGTTGCCGTCACCAGTAAGCCTTCAGAGCGTTCTCTCCGTCCGTTCCGTTTCATCCCCACCCGTCTCCTTTTGTTGTTGTTGTTGCAGTGAATCCAGCGCCCTGTCTTTCTGCTAGCAGGAGAGTTGCATGGTTTGTCAAGTGTCTCGCGACAGTTGGGTCATGTGGCTCGTTACACGGCTTATATAACGGGACTTCTTCTCACACGTATCCTGCTTACAAGCAGCATCTCTATTTGAAGGACGTTCACAATTGCAATGGTCCACCTGGGTGTCTGCTGGCTGGTGTAATACTCTCACTGTAAAATAGTGGGTGCAATAAGATAGGAACAGATAAGTAACATGAGCCCTTATCCCGGGGGATCGTAGGTCGCATCAGGAGAAGGATTCAGATATGAGTTTTGTCCTGAAAAGGGTTTGGTAGGGGCGGCAGGGTAGCCTAGTGGTTGGACTAGTAACCGAAAAGTTGCAAGTTCGAATCCCCGAGCTGACAAGGTACAAATCTGTCATTCTGCCCCTGAACAGGCAGTTAACCTGTTCCTAGGCTGTCGTTGAAAATAAGAATGAGTTCTTAACTGACTTGCCTAGTTAAATAAAGGTTAAATAAAAAATAATAAAAAACCTACCGATCATTTCAGTCTTATGTCAGTGAAATTCACCAGAAAGCATTCATTAAACAATCCACCTGTGAAACCATCTCTGTAAACACTAGATTAGATGTTGTGCATATTGACATGAACATGCTCATTCGCCTCCGTGTTCTCCCTCCTCGTAGACATGAATGAGCACAGCTCTCGCAGTCACAGCATCTTCCTGATCAACATCAAGCAGGAGCACGTGGAGACGGAGCAGAAGCTGTGTGGGAAACTCTACCTGGTGGACTTGGCTGGTAGTGAGAAGGTAAGGCTTCACATCCGTGTCTGTCTGGTTTATCCAGCTGGGCTGAGGTGAGAGAGACTATGGGTCAGTCGACTCTGCATATGCCATTGTGACAGAGCTGACATTATAAGCACAGTAACACTGGGGTTTTTGACCTTTCCAAAGGTCATTTAGTCACAGTCAGTAATTAAGTCTCTCTCTCTCTCTCTCTCTCTCTCTCTCTCTCTCTCTCTCTCTCTCTCTCTCTCTCTCTCTCTCTCTCTCTCTCTCTCTCTCTCAGGTCAGCAAAACGGGCGCTGCCGGTGCCGTTCTTGATGAGGCCAAAAACATCAACAAGTCTCTGTCAGCCCTGGGCAACGTAATCTCTGCATTGGCTGAAGGGACGGTGAGTCCAGGACAGTGAAGCCGTCTACCTTACACACCTGTCACCCTAATGTCGATCCAGCCCCTGCACACATCCACCAGCACCAACTCACTGTACAATCATCTCCCTGCCATCCATGCCATAACCCATCTGAAGCCTGGTCAATGCCAACTCACCACACATACCTATCAATGCCTACCTTCTCCCTGCCTTACTCTGCCGTCAACTGAAAAAAAGGTGCTATCTGGAACCTAAAATGGTTCTTTTGCCGTCCCCATAGGAGAACCCTTTGCAGAACCCTTTTTGGTTCCAGGTAGATTCCTTTTGGTTCCAGATAGAACCCTTTAGGGTTCCATGTAGAACCCTTTCCACAGAGGGTGACCTGGGAGACCTGGAACCAAAAAGGGTTCTCCTATGGGGACAGCCAAAGAACCCTTTAGGAACCTTTTTTTTTTCTTCGAAAGAGTGCACTTACTCACTTTCATCCCTTCTTCCTCTGTTTTGTTTGCTAGAAAACCCACGTGCCGTACCGTGACAGCAAGATGACCCGTATCCTGCAGGACTCTCTGGGGGGTAACTGTAGGACCACCATGTTCATCTGCTGCTCTCCGTCCAGCTTCAACGACGCTGAGACCAAGTCCACCCTGATGTTTGGACAACGGTAACAAACACTTTGCCCCCATCTTGTCTTCTCCCTGCATTGACAATGTACCATGTCAGCAGTGTCAGCTGTCAATTCTCCACAGAAAGGGCCAATGTACCAATATGTCCGAAGTCAAATGATTTTGCATGCAATATTTCCTTAACCCGTATTCACATTCACTTGTTCCAATATGAATATGCCGATATTACTGGTATGATGAGTATAAGCTGTTGAATATGCAGATATTACTGGTATGATGAGTATAAGCTGTTGAATATGCAGATATTACTGGTATGATGAGTATAAGCTGTTGAATATGCAGATATTACTGGTCTGATGAGTATAAGCTGTTGAATATGCAGATATTACTGGTATGATGAGTATAAGCTGTTGAATATGCAGATATTACTGGTCTGATGAGTATAAGCTGTTGAATATGCAGATATTACTGGTCTGATGAGTATAAGCTGTTGAATATGCAGATATTACTGGTCTGATGAGTATAAGCTGTTGAATATGCAGATATTACTGGTCTGATGAGTATAAGCTGTTGAATATGCAGATATTACTGGTCTGATGAGTATAAGCTGTTGAATATGCAGATATTACTGGTATGATGAGTATAAGCTGTTGAATATGCAGATATTACTGGTATGATGAATAGAAGCCGTCGAAGCCACCGCTTCAACATGTCATTAATGTCATTAACGTTCCCCCTGCCCTCCAGCGCTAAGACCATCAGGAACACGGCCTCCGTCAATCTGGAGCTGACGGCTGATCAGTGGAAGAGGAAGTACGAGAAGGAGAAGGAGAAGAACAAAACCATGAAGGAAACGGTTCAGAGGCTGGAGGCTGAGCTCAACCGCTGGAGGAACGGTGAGACGTACTGTAAAACACAGAGCTGGAGAGCATTTATCATGGTTGAGGATTCCCAGCCTATTACTTTGTTTTATTGTTAACGAAAAGTTTTTTCTTCTTCTCCCCCCCTAAATGTTGATTGAATTTATGCTCTTAACATACTTTAAAAAGGACATGCTTGTCATGCATATTCTTGATGTTCCCTTGAACTCTGCTTGAGGTTGGGAGCAAGGCACACGGACATTTTATTTCCTGGAGAAAGCTAGACCGATGAATCGGAAGCCAGATCTCTTAAAGAGCTGACGTGGACTGCTGACACTTCTGCTCCTCTCTGCTCCTCCAGGGGAGAACGTTCCTGAGACGGAGAGGACCACTGCGGAGGTGGTGCGTCTGGAGTCGGTGGAGGAGCGGAGCCCCGTGATGATCCTGGACAATGACACCTCCTCCATCGTGGTGCGCATCTCCGAGGAGGAGCGTCAGAAGTACGAGGAGGAGATCCGCAAGCTCTACAAGCAGCTGGACGACAAGGTCAGGGCCTGTTGAAACACACCATACACCACGCCATACGCACACACACACACACACACACACACACACACACACACACACACACACACACACACACACACACACACACACACACACACACACACACACACACACACACACACACACACACACACACACACACACACACACATTGAAGGGTATTACATACCCTGAGTGTTTACAAAACATACTTTCCGTGACATAGACTGACCAGGTGAATCCAGGTGAAAGCTAGGATCCCTTATTGATGTCACTTGTTAAATCTACTTCCATCAGTGTAGATGAAGGAGAGGAGACCGGTTAAAGAAGGATTTTTCAGGCTTGAGACGATTGAGACATGGGTTGTGTATGTGTGCCATTCAGAGGGGGAATGGGCAAGACAAAATATTGAAGTGCCTTTGAACAGGGTATGGTGGTAGGTGCCAGGCACACCGGTTGTGTCAAGAGCTTCAACAGTTTCCCGTTTGTATTAAGAATGGTCCACCACCCAAAGGACATCCAGCCAACTTGACACGACTGTGCATTGGAATCAACATGGGCCAGCATCCCTGTGGAACGCTTTCGACACCTTGTAGAGTACATGCCCGAAACAAATTGAGGCTGTTCTGTGGGCGAAAGGGGGTACAGCTTAATATTAGGAAGGGATTCCTAACGTCCATGTTTCCACTAGCAGACCAAGTGACCAAAGTGTGTGTTTCTCCACAGGATGATGAGATCAACCTGCAGTGCCAGTTGGTTGAGAAACTGAAGGAGCAGATGCTGGATCAGGATGAGGTGAGGGCACACTCCGGACACACACTCGGTTCCCCTCTCTGTATGTATCTCTGTCCAGGCATCTCTCGTTCATGCAATGGTCTTATTAACAAATATGTCCGCTTTTTATTGGGATACAAATCTTGATGATCCTGGATCTATACGTGCTGGTATAATGCTATCGTAGTATATAGTGCTCTTTGTGTTTATGGGCACTAGGGGGGATAGTGGTAGAGGCATATAGGAGGTCTCACCTTTGTGTATCTGCCATTATAGCACGGGCAGCGCCATTTAGGCAGTCATGGGTAGATGGCATACAGCTTATGTCAAAGTGACGTCAAAAGTTACACGTTCAGCGAAAATGTGGGGATTTTCGCCAAGTGTGTAGCCATACCTCGAAAACCTTGTTGTCACACCTCCTTGAGGTCTGGAGAATTCTATGTTAGGTCGAAACGGCTACAATGGTCCACCGGCTTCCAACGGTTGCATTTGTATTGGATGTTACATTTACCCTCCCCACACATGCCCGTAGAAGGAGTGTTATGTTCGTCGCGGTTTTCCGACCGCCAGTGTGTTGTCCTGTTGCAATAAAGACGATTAACCTGTCAAAAGGGTGTTTGTTTACCTGTTAGAGTCGTAGGGTTCGCCACAAAAATGATAGGGTTTTTCATCTGCGATTTCCTGGCCATCCTCACGCACTGCCGCTCCTACGGTACGACTCTGCTGAGCGCCTTTGGAGCTCCGCCCAAGCCAGGCGTTTGATTGGTTTGAAGTGTTTGCGAAAAAGTCACTGATTGACACTGGGGTTTTCCACTCCTTTAAGCCATTGATCTCACCAGGCTTCACCAAGGCAAGCCTGGTTCTCGTCGCGGCTAACCCTAACTCTAACCTTTTTCCTAACCTTAACCTAATTCTCCTAACCTGCTGCATAAGTTCTCCTAACCAGCTACGAAAAACTCACTTCTGACCGTAGCTGTATAACATCTAGTCAAAACCCATTGAGGCTATCTCCATTTTAAAGTGTTTGAAAAAAGTGTACAGCCAATATTGGTGATGTACTGCCTGCCACCTGCAGCGCTAGAGCCCTGAACCAGATCTTGTGTGTCATTCATTTATTGTGACCACTGAATGGCAGTGATAAAGCTTAAAGCCATTTACAGACCATAGCACCCAATTTCAAGATGAAGACAATGCTCTGATCATTGGCTGATCTCTCCCAACCCATAGGAATCCCCACCCCGTTGACCTCTTTAAAATGGTGGAAGCCCTCAATTGAAGTCTCCATGCTAAAACTTGGGTTATATGCAAGTAGAGTCTTTATTGGTAGAGTAGGGTGACCAGACGTCCCCGTTTTCCGGGGGCAGTCCCCGTTTTTGGTGGCCTGTCCCCGGCAATGTCCCCGTTTTTAACTCTGCGTTAAAAACAGACTGCAAAGTGAAATAATATTTTACGTGGCAAGAAAGACTGGACAGCAGAGTCTGTCGGTTGACGTCTCAATCACGTTGTGCTTATTTTGTCCAGCAGATGGGGCTGCTCACTATATCATTTCCATTCACTCTTCTACTAACTACTTGCTCGCGCTAGTTTTAGAGAAAACTTCTGTGGAAAAATCAGCCAGAAGCTTAGCAAGTGTCAAGTGAATCCACAACATCACGTCTTTTCAAGCCAGGTAAGTTACAATCATTTGAGATACTAGCTAATGATGTTATAATGTCACAATTTATTATATAGATAGATCTGCTTTATAAGGTTTTAAATAGGTTATGCTAGCGAACATGAGCTATGTCGACTAAGTTATCTAGTTAGGTTAGCTAGCTACTGGCATGCTAGCTAGGTTAAAAAACGTTCACTTGTAAACATGCAGTGGACAGGCTATTTTGAAAATATGATTATATTAAATGAATGCACAATTAATTATGATAATATTTATTTGTAGATTACAATTTTGATGGTTTGGCATTATAATAAGTAGTGTGAAAATATATTTTGAAATTGTCGTGGATAACATTCGCATAATGTTTACTGTTAAGAGTGGAGAGGATGAAGACTGGATAGGAAGAAGAGTGAAAGAGGAGGAAAGGTAAAGATATGATTACAGAGACAGCCAATTTATTATTCCAACCAATGTTTTTGAGATAAAATACAAAAGTGAGACAAGCAATGGGAATCTGTTAACCAAAGTATTTAATCTAATAGTGTACTATTTATTATTACAGATTGGAGAAGGAGAAGGAAAGATGAAGGGAGTAAAAAGAGTGAAGCGAGGAGAGTGTGGAAGAGTGAGGCGGAAAGGTAAAGAGAAGGAAAGGCAGGAAGAGGACTGAAGAAAAGAGTAGGAGAAAGATTGGAGGAGAAGAAAAAGTTAAGAGTAAGAAGAGTGACACAATGACATGAGACAATGTCCATTTATACGCTCAGGTCAAGACAATAGAATGGTTCACTGCACCCTTTGTAAGTCCTCTTTTTCAATCGGCAGCGGGGGACGAACGGCAGTGGTAGAACATCAACAGACCAAAAAGATTGCCCGTGTTGGTTTGCCCTCTGTCACCACATTCTTCAAGAAGGTAGCGCCTTCCCAAGAAGAATATGATTTAGCTGTGCAGGAGGGATGTCTTTGCATACCACACTATGCGACACAATCATAGTTACAGATCTCTGGGCTGCACAGCACAACTGACACGGAAGCTTTATGAGCCAAAGTTTACATGTGCTAGGACAAAATGTGAAGCCATAGTAAGTAGCGTGTTAGCACCTTGGGCAACTACTTTAGTAACACAGGACCTAGACCAGGTTGAATTTGTCTCCCTGTCCATTGATGCGTCCAATCATGGACATGTAAAGCTGCTGCCAATAGTAGTCAGATATTGTAAGATATATGATGGCAACACATCTGTGGAAACAAACCTGCTTGATTTTGTTGAATTGAAAGGAGAAACAGCAGAGGAAATTGCAGCTGAGGTCCTGGAGGTCATAAAAAAAATGTAACCTGGAAAACAAAGTCGTGGCATTCTCTGCCCACAACACAAATACCAGCTGGGGAGGGTCAATGTCCATACCAAAGTTAAAAATGCTCTGCAGTGGGAGGTGATTAGCTTAGGTTGTCCTGCCCACATCATTCATAACACGGCCAGAACAGCTTTGGATATGATTCCCCTTGATGTTGAGTACCTGCTCACAAAGATATTTGGACATTTTCACCGTTGGGAGTAGAAAGACTGAAGAGCTTTTTTTTAGGACACAGAAATGTTCGCTGGCTGTCCATGCTCCCTGCTCTAGAAAGAGTGCTGAAAATGTATGTGCCATTGAAATCCTTTTTTCTTTCTGAAGACAAATGCCCTGTTGTCCTGCGAACAATGTTCGAAGATCCACTGACTGAACTTTGGCTGGTCTTTGTCCATGGAAACCTGACCGTATTCGGTGACACAATCAAGATGCTTGAGGACCAGGACCACTGTGCTGTGGAGTCCGCTGCAATTCTGAGGAACATTGAGGCAAAATTGACTGCAAGACGTGATGACAACTTCATTCCAGTTTTGGTCAGAGGACTTCTGAGAGAGCTGGAGGACAATGGAGACATGTCTAAAGAGAGCTTTCTCAAAACATCCCAGTCGTTCTTCACTACGGCTGTGAACTACTTGCAAGCATGGGGAAAGCACACAGATCATCTAAAAGATTTACATAGTCTCCTTTTTACAAAGGCAACCTCAGCGTGAAGAGATCCAGAAGGCAGCAGACACACTGCAGGAAAAATGCCCCATTGTGGCCATCGCTGAGGATGCATTGTTTGACGAGGTTACTGGATTGCAACAGTTCCTAAAGGGTTACCCACTTCAAAGAGAACGACATCTCACACATTAACCTGGCTAAAATTAGGCTCTGTTGTCATGTGCTTACCTGGAAGTAAAGCACCAGTCGAGAGAGTGTTCTCCTAAATGAATGATCTATGGACAGCAGCAAGAAATAGGTTCACTGTTCCTACCATCAAGGCCATGCTTATTGTGAAGACAAACTTCAACCTCCTCTGCCAGGAGTTCATGGAGAATCTGGCCGAAGACATAGCAATCCTGAAGGAGATACATTCTTCTGAGAAATATACAGATTAGGTTGGTATAAGTATATTATGTAGTTACCAATCTCATCATCTTATTTCTTTATTATGTTAAGTATCTCACATATACTATTGTCTGTTTTTTTTTTCATCTCTCAATTTTGCTCATGTTCTCTTCTGCTCTTATTCTACCCAGGCCACCAGGACCACTGAATGGCTGTTCAGATCAGTTCTACCCAGACTACCAGGACCACTGAATGGCTGTTCAGATCAGTTCTACCCAGGCCACCAGGACCACTGAATGGCTGTTCAGATCAGTTCTACCCAGACTACCAGGACCACTGAATGGCTGTTCAGATCAGTTCTACCCAGGCCACCAGGACCACTGAATGGCTGTTCAGATCAGTTCTACCCAGACTACCAGGACCACTGAATGGCTGTTCAGATCAGTTCTACCCAGACTACCAGGACCACTGAATGGCTGTTCAGATCAGTTCTACCCAGACTACCAGGACCACTGAATGGCTGTTCAGATCAGTTCTACCCAGACTACCAGGACCACTGAATGGCTGTTCAGATTGGACAGTTCTGTCTTATCTGTAGTGTTTCTGTAATGTCGTTGTTTTTTTTCTATCACAGTGTGCCTGTTAGACTAAATACATGAAACCGGAATTGTCCCTCTTTTTATATTTTTTTATAGATAATAACATTGGATATTTGAATGATATATTGACCGCCGAACTGGAAATGTCCCCGGTTTTAATTTCAGAAATCTGGTCACCTTATGGTAGAGGTGACATCTTATGGGGATGTACAGTAGGCCTATACAGAAGATGTTGTAGAATTATAACCAAACAAACGAATAACCTGGAATCCTCTATATATCTACTCTAAATATAGTTCATAATCTGATACATTTCCTACCCTTTCAGTGAGGCAGCAGATCTCTTTCAATTGTGAACAGTTGTCATAGCAACAGCAGGGGATGACTCAAATGCCAATTCTAAATCCAGGCCATCTGTGTGTGTCTTGTGTCTGGTTGCACTGTGTAAAATATGAGTATTACGAATATTGTGTGTTGTCCGAGTATGTGTACTGTGTTCCTACGTATGATCATGTTTGTGAGGCTGTGTTCACGTGATTCTCGCTCTCTCTCCTAGCTGCTGGCGTCGTCCCGTGGGGATGGGGACAAGGTGCAGGCGGAGCTGGGCCGCCTGCAGGTGGAGAGCAACTGTGCCAAGACAGAGGTGAAGGAGGTGCTGCAGGCACTTGAGGAGTTGGCCATCAACTACGACCAGAAGAGCCTGGAAGTGGAGGAGAAAGGCCTGCAGAACCAGCTGCTGGCCGACCAGTTGGCCCAGAAGATGGTGGGTTCAGCACGGCATATAAATACAAGGCATAGAATGGACATAAAGTCTACAATGCTTTGCTATGAAGTGTTGTATGAAGTCTGTGGGCTTTATGGATTCATTGCTCCACTTGAAATTACCAGAGCTCTGCCGACGTGGCGGCATCATTTTGATTTGTTTTTTTGCACAAGTAAATCTGTAGCCTATCAATCTTTTTGCTTTTCTGCCCCCGTTCAATCATCTTGTCCAACTCTCTTGTCTGCTGTGCAGGCCAATCTGATGGAGTTGGAGGCGGAGCTATCCCACATGCAGGAAGTGAGTGGTCAGCAGAGGAAGCGCATCGCCGACGTCCTCAACGGCCTGATGAGGGACCTCAGTGAGTTCAGCACCATCGTGGGCAACGGGGAGATCAAGCTGGTGAGTTACTTCCATCTCCTACTGCCCCTCTGGAGCCACTGAGATAGAATCGTTAGATAGATGGGCAGAGGGAGAGAGCGGTTTTGTACACGGTATGCGCGTCATCCCCCCTCCCCTTCCATCTCTCACCCACCCTGTGAGCCTTTCTTTCAATCCCTCTCTCCCCCATCCTCTAATCTCTCTCTCTCTCTCGCTCTGCTGCAGCCGGTGGAGATCAGCGGGGCGATCGAGGAGGAGTTCACGGTGGCCCGTCTCTACATCAGCAAGATCAAGTCGGAGGTCAAGTCCATGGTGAAGCGCTGTCGCCAGCTGGAGAACCTGCAGCTGGAGTGTCATCGCAAGATGGAGGAGACGGGCCGCGAGCTTTCCTCCTGCCAGCTCCTCATCTCACAGGTCAGCCTCCAGCTCTACTGGGCAAATCAGTGTACGCAAACGCAGACATCACAACCAGCTCGAATGACTATACTCTACACAGCATATGTATATAAATACATATGGTATGTTGACACCATGTATACCAGAAGAGGCTGGTGGGAGGAGCTGTAGGAGGACGGGCTTCATTGTAGTGGCTGGAATGGAATCAATGGAACGGTATCAAACATGTGGAAACCACACGTTATGCCTCCGTTCCATTGATTGCATTCCAGCCATTTACAATGAAGCCCGTCCTCCTACAGCTCCTCCCCACCAGCCTCCTGTGTTCCACACATAGATGCACTTTACCGCCGCACACAATGAATGCATTCGTCCGTCATGTCGTTGACAAAACGTGTAGACATTTTATGAGCTGTGTCGATGGGAGCGTGCTTGTGCGCCAAGTGACTCTGTGCGGGGCCGTTCGCAGCATGAAACGAAGATCCGCTCTCTGACGGAGTACATGCAGAGTGTTGAGCAGAAGAAGAGGATGCTGGAGGAGAGCCACGACTCCCTCAGCGAGGAGCTGGCCAAACTGCAGCACCCGGGTAACACACACCATCCACCCTCACATCAGCCAGGCTACAGGCCCCGGGTGGGGAAACCAGACCTTACACATCTCTCTCTGTGTGTCACAGATAACTCTCTGCTCGAGGAGAAGGATGGAGAGAAGGGTGAGACCGAGGAGGGTAACGTCAAGGTAAACATTGACTCCAATAATGCTAATTGTTTCACCTGTTAACGAGCAAAAATGAAAGGAATCTGACATTGTTCTTTTCCTTATGGTGGTTCAGAAGGTTCCTCGGCAGCAGGGGGACTCTCACCGTGGTCTCCAGCAAAGGCAGATGGCCCGTCTGCGGGATGAGATCAACGAGAAGCAGAGGATCATCGATGACCTCACTGAGTCAGTGTCATCAAGACTACTGTAACCCTCTCAGTTTATGTGCCGTTGATGAGATAAAAAATAAAATATTCACTTCACTGTAAAAAAAAAACAAAGTTTAAAAAAAACATTTTTTTTGTCTCTCTCGCTTTCTCTTATTAAACATGATCCTCTCTTTCTCCATCTCTCAGTCAGAACCAGAAGCTGCAGATTGAGTTGGCTCAGGTGCTTGCCGACTTTGACCGTTTGAAGAGTGTGGACAGCAGCAAGAGCGAGCGGCTGGAGGAACTGTCGTAAGTCTAAACACACACACAAACACACACACACTGACACAACGTGTAGTCACAAAGTTAAGAAATGTATTCTGATTTGGATGTTGCTGATGACAATGGGTTTTCTCTTCCTGTCAGATTCCTGCATGAACGCCATGAGCAGACCAAGCAGGACCTCAAAGGGCTGGAGGACACCGTCGTGAGTGGCCCTCTCTCTGTATCGCTCTCAGAACCCTCCTCTCTTTCTTTTTCTCGCCCCATCTGCTTCTTTTCTTTTCTCTCTGCATCTACCTCTCTTTTCTCCACTTTCTCCCTCTTTTTCCTCCCTTTGACTACTCTTCTTCTTCATCTCTATTTTCAGGCCCGAGAGCTCCAGACCCTCCACAACCTGCGCAAGCTGTTCGTTCAAGACCTCACGTCGCGGGTTAAAAAAGTGAGTGAGAGATGGCGAAAGACAGAAGATGCACTAATCACTATGCAGGGCACTAACCCCCCCCCCCCTTTCATCTCTCTCGTTATTTCTCTCTGTTCCAATTCTTTTCTTTCGTCCACAGAGTTCCGAAATGGAGCCTGATGACAGTGGGGGGTCTTGCACCCAGAAACAGAAGATTTCCTTTCTTGAGAATAACCTGGACCAGCTTACAAAGGTTCACAAACAGGTGAGAGCCTCACAGGATAGTTGTGTCATCTGACTTGTTTTGATGAAGTAAAAGCTTACTGGTCACACCAGGAACTTCTCTCCTGCTCCCACCATGGGCCTACATCGCGACCTACCGTCGCCCCCTCCGTTCCCTTCTCACCCCCCCTCGCACACTCAGCCCTCTACCCTTGGCTCCTCTTGTCTCTGTCTCTTTTTCACCTCTTGTTCTTGTGCTTTTTTACTGTGTGAGCATGGATGTGTGTGTGTGTATTGGGTTTCTGTTGTTGTTCTTGTTGTTGTGTGTTAAGAGCACACCCGGCAGGTACAGGCCCTCGCTTCTCCTTCGCTTCCATCTCCCAGCAGGCTTGGTGTCCCCTTTTCTTCTGTATATATATTTTTTTTACCTGCTTTTGGCACTACACATAAGGCTTCTAAAAGGCTTCTAAAAGGGACACACATGGCTCGATGCTTCCTTAACACTCTCTTTCTTGGCATGCAGTCTTTGTTGTTGTTGTACATCAGAGATGTTTGAAACAGAGAGAGCTGTTTGAAAGAGGAAAAGAGTGTGGCGTTTGTGTGACGCCGTACTCACAGAGACGTTATCGCGTGTTATCTGACAGGTTCTGAGCTGTTTTAGTCTGGCATGAACCGAAAGAGGAAAGGTTACACCGTGTATTTATCTTTGAATGTTTACATGATTTCATGCTACGGGTTATGAGAGAAGAAACATTTCCATTCAAAATACCTCCGTGATACAAGCTACTCAGGGGACACAATAATATTGAAAGAAAGCGGGCGTGTGTGGCTAAATGTCACTTTTGATGAGTCATGAAACGCATCCGTTTTATGTCAAGGTCAGTGTGCAGTCTCCTCTCCTTCCCTGTTGTTCATACAATCTCCCCTCATCTCTCTCAAACTGGTGTCACCCAGTCTCAACCCGCCCTCTCTTACCTTATCCACCCCTGATCAATCAGTATTCCCTGCTATAAATCTCTCTTCCCTTGTGTCACTCTTTTTTTTCTTCTCTCTCTCCTCCCTTCCCTCTCTCTCTCTCTCTTTGTATTTCTCTGTAGCTGGTTCGTGACAATGCAGATCTGCGTTGTGAGCTTCCAAAGCTGGAGAAACGTCTTCGGTCTACTGCTGAGAGAGTTAAGGCCCTGGAGACGGCACTGAGGGACGCCAAGGAGGGCGCCATGATCGACAGGCGTCGTTACCAGAAGGAAGTGGACCGCATCAAAGAAGCCATGAGGGCCAAGAACGCTCTGAGGCGCCCCCATGCTGCACAGATCGGTAGCGCACCCACTCCAAATATAGCTCTACCGACTGTGATTCTGTGCTATTTATTGGATGGAGAGCTACATGGGCAGTTATTGATCAACGGAATAATAAATGAATAATGATTGGAATAGTTATTGACTGATTGACCTCAGCATTACTGTCATCCTGCAGCCAAACCAGTGCGACCGAAGCAGCTGCCGGTGTGCTCTCCCACCAACCCGTTCTACACGCGTGCCAGTGAGCCGGTCAACACCTACAGCAATGCCCTGTTCCAGAGCTCCATCACAGAACAGACCACGGCACCTATCTCTCAGATCAGCTCCGTCCCGACCAACACGTGAGTCCCATCTCACGCTCGTGTTAAGTTCCTTTAGCTTGGAATAGTTGACTTGTATTGGTGTGTTATTAGACTTCGGTGTGACTGTGTCCTGTTGTCTGTGTTGAGCAGAGTGTCCACGGCGCTGGGCTACAGAGCAGTCAATCCCGCAGACATGCTGGAGTCCTACCCACTCAACATAGACAGGGATAACGGTGAGTCCCAGAGCCATTACAGTTAAAACAATCACCCACCATCACGCCACCAGGTCTGGTTTTGTTTTTGTTTTACTGTACATTATATGTTACACTAGCTAACAGCTTGTAATTAGGTTATTGATTGTCAGGAAAGAAAGTGTTTTTTTGTGTTTTTATACACACTAATGCTCACTCTTCCCTGTTATATTCATGAACAGGAAATACCGTAGACGTCAATGACAACAGGTAAGCATATCGGCGCCTCAACTGTGTATTGTACAAGCATTACAATGAGACTAATTGCTGCTTCTAGCTTTTATTACTCTATTAGTACTACTACAACTGCTGCTTCTCCCACACTACAGTATTGAATCGTGTGTGTGTGTGTGTGTGTGTAGGAGTGATGTGCACTGTGGCAGTAAGGTGGACGACCCAGGCAGACTCTACATCATTCAGCAGGAGACCGCTGCAAGTTAATGACATGGTAACTAACACGCATGCACACATTAACTCGCTGTAAATGATGTCATCAGTACACATGCCAAAGGGATGAATTACTCTCCCCTGTTTGCAACTTGTCTCCCAACGATCGATTTCCTTTTCTTTCCACAGATGGCCGAACACTGTGTTCAGTACCTTTCCCGTATATTTGCATGCAGCCGTCTAGCGTCCCTCCCCCTGCACCCGTACGTGGCCAATGATGCCCCCCCCTGTAGCCCAAGTCTTACTGTATAGCTCAGCCCCATGCTCCCAATGGTGACCACCCACTCATACGCTCCTGTGATTAGAACGCATAGTCGTGTATACTCCTGTATGGGTATTGACCAGCACTGTGTCTGTGTATGTACTGTCCCACTTTACTCGACAGTGGCATCGTAATGCTGACCTAGAGCGTCGTCATAGCCATGCCCTGGCATCTCTCCTATAAGACGTCTTGTCAGCTTACGAACAAAGGATCTCACTCTGCATGTTGCCCAGCTAGCCAATTAGCCAACCTGAATCTGTGCATGTTTCATGACAGCGTTACTCAATTTTTCTATGAACTGGGATAAAATCGCTACAGATGTCATGCAGAGTTTATGATGCTTTTGTACTCGCTGTATGATGTCATTGTCTAGACAGTACTGAGGCATGTGTAACTCAGCCGTGCTCTATGGCCTTTAGAGTCTAACCCAGCCTTAATAATAAACAACAGCTGATTTCACATGATCATAACACCCAGCCATGTGTGTACATATAGAAGTATCTGTGTATTTCCTACCTCTAGCTCTACTGATACAACTTTTGGCGTCATTTCCAAAACTGATTCCAAAATGTTGTTATATTAGTAGATTGTAGGCAGTGAAGTTCTGTTATGTTGTCCAGTGAACTCGTTTGTTTATACAAAGATTCCTCTTCGTGAAGTAAAGCATGAGGTTATTGATCAGATAGTCTCTATTTTAAAATAGGGGCCCTTCTACCTGCTCCTCAAAAATGCATTTTGACAAGCAGTTCTCTCTGTGTTTTGTTACAGGGAACAAAATCACGCCAAACATTTCTCAACTATAAAAATTTCAAAAATGAAGTTATTCAATGTACCACGAAACACCATCCGAATGTGTTTTCAAACTTCTCCCAACTGAGCTGCCACCAGAAATGGGTTTGAAAGACTTTCATTTTATCGTGAACGTGGCATGTTAGTAATATCAGCTTTACGTTACTCTCCAGTGCTCTGCTGTGTTTTCTCAGTCAGAATCCTGATCAGCCAATCGGGACAGAGAGAACCAGCGGTTGCTGGAGCTGTGTTGGTATTGTATTGCACTGTATAGAGTTGGTACACTGACTATAGTCTTGACTGTACAGTGTTGACTTCAGGTCTATCTAACAGACCTTTTGACCCACATGTCGGTCTACTAATATCAACAATATGACTGGAACCTACAGCATCTCAGGATCTCTGATTGATAACAGTGTGTAGTGGGACCACCTATGTCTGGTCTTTTTAACCACAAAATTGCTAAGTGATCAAAGACCCATAACCTCCTCCACTTGGATACATGATAGACTGAATGATTTCGAAACAGGCTTGCCCCCGATGACTGTTTTGATTCCCGTTTGAGGTCGTTTGTGGATGTAACATGTTTGAGAAATTGTACTACAGTCTATAGTACAATAGTGTGTCACTGTCTAACTTTAGCATATGTGATAATATTGTTCAACTTGTAAGTATAACAGCATATCAGTATGTGATTAAATGAAAGGAAATTAGCCACTTAATATTACTTTGTTAGGGAACCATAATGTGTACTGTATGTATTCATTTCTGTGGGCCTATATGCTCGTTATGTGATTCATCGTGCGACATGCATATTTCTGTATATACTCATTAAAATATGTGAATCATTGTGTTGTAGTTGGCAGAAATAAACCCTTACCGAAATAAGTTATTAAAGACAATCATGTCCAAAGAATCATTGTGTTTTGAAATGTATTGTGTGAGTGAAGACTGTCCGAATGGTTACTGAGTGAATCCACAATATGTGCTGGGCATATAGTATGAGTGTACAGTGCATTAGGAAAGTATTCCATATTTTGTTACATTACAGCCTTATTCTGAAATGATTCAATACATTTTTTCCCTCATCAATCTACACACTATTTTGTGCAAATGTAATAAAAATCAAATACAGAAATATCTTATTTACATAAGTATTCAGACCCTTTGCTATGAGACTTGAAAACGGTCCTTCTGTAGCTCAGTTGGTAGAGCATGGCGCTTGTAACGCCAGGGTAGTGGGTTCGATCCCTGGGACCACCCATACGTAGAATGTATGCACACATGACTGTAAGTCGCTTTGGATAAAAGCGTCTGCTAAATGGCATATATATATAACTCTGGTGCATCCTGTTTCCATTGAGCATCCTTGAGATGTTTCCATAACTTGAATCCACCTGTGGTAAATTCAATTGAATGGACCTGATTTGGAAAGGCATACACCTGTCTTTATAAGGTTCCACAGTTGACTGCATGTCAGAGCAAAACCAAGCCACGAGGTTGAAGGAATTGTCTGTAGAGACAGGATTGTGTCATGGCACAGATCTGGGGAAGGGTATCAAAAAATGTCTGCACCATTGAAGGTCCCCAAGAACACAGGGACCTCCATCATTCTTAGCTGGAAGAAGTTTGGATCCACCAAGACTCTTCCTAGAGCTGGCTGCCCGGCCAAACTGAGCAATCGGGGAGATTGGCCTTGGTCAGGGAGGGGACCAAGAACCCAATGGTTACTCTGACTGAGCTCCAGAGTTCTGTGGAGATGGGAGAACGTTCCACAAGGACAACCATCTCTGCAACACTCCACCAATCAGTCCTTTATGGTAGAGTGGCCAGACATGACAGCTAAAGGTACCTAAAGGACTCTCAGACTATGAGAAACAAGATTCCCTGGTCTGATGAAGCCAAGATTGAACTCTTTGGCCTGAATGCCAAGCGTCACGTCTGGAGGAAACCTGGCACCATCGGAATGGTGAAGCATGTGGTGGCAGCATCATGCTATGAGGATGTTTTTCAGCAGGAGGGACTGGGAGACGAGTCAGCATCGAGGGAAGTTCAGAGAGATCCAACCGGACAACGACCCTAAGCACACAGTCAAGACATTGCAGGAGAGGCTTCGGGACAAGTCTCTGAATGTCCTTGAGTGGCCCAACCAGAGCCCGGACTTGAACCCGATCAAATGTCTTTGGAGAGACCTGAAAATAGCTCTGAAGTGACGCTCCCCATCCATCCTGACAGAGCTTGAGAGGATCTGCAGAGAAGAATGGGAGAAACTCGCCAAATACAGGTGTGCCAAGCTTGTAGCGTCATACCCAAGAGGACTTGAGGCTGCAATTGCTGTAATATTTCATTTAAAAAAAAATAGAAACATTTACAAAAAAATCTAAAATCCTGTTTTTGCCTTGTCATTATGGTGTATTGTGAGTAGATTGATGAGAATAAACTAATGTTAATCCATTTTCAAATGAGGCTTTCACGTAACATAAAGTTAGGTAAAATTCAAGGGGTCTGAATACTTTCCAAATGCACTGTACGTATTCCTTTTGTTGTGCAAAGGTGTATGGTGGATATTGTGTGAAACAGTTAATTATTTGCTGTAGTCATTCTGCTAGTGCTGCTGCAATTGTTCTAAAGATCTCTTTACCTGCTGGTGCTCAAACAGGAAAAGGTCATTCTCAGAACTGCTCTGGAATGCCAGATACTGTAAGCAATTGGGTTTTCATGTAATAACACACTTTGGGGAATCAACCCATGTCTAGCCCTGACACCAAAGCAAACGGAGAGGGAAAATCCTGTCATCTAAGTTTTTTAAATTACTGAGTGGCTGCGGGACCGGATTCTTTAGACTCCTCCTTCCAACAGCTAAACAACAGTACCTTCTGCCCATGTGATAGTTAGGCTGCTCTGCAGCCTTGGCCATTAAACTATTTACTTCCTCCTCTGTGACACCACTGGAAACTACAGTTTGGAAGTAAATTAGGCTTAGAGCATGGGCTGGAGAGTGGTATTTATTGGATGATGGTTGAGATAAGTATTTGTGTTTTTGTATTAATTAGGGATCCCCATTGGCTGCTGCCAAGGCTACTCTTCATGGGGTCCAAAGGCACTTATATTATATAAAACAAAGTAAAAATAGATCATCATGTAACATTATTACAACATCACATATCTACATTACAAAATGTATAACACCCACATACAACAATATTACAGACATTTCAGTCGCTGTATTAGCTGACGTGTACAGTGTTGAGTCATCCACATACATAATCACACTGGCTTTCAGTGGAATGTCATTAGTAAAGATTGAAAAAAGTAAGGGGCCTAAACAGCTGCCCTGGGGAATTACTGATTCTACCTGGATTATGTTGGATAGGCTTCCATTAATTAACACCCTCTGTTTTCTGTTAGACAGATAACTCTTTACCCACAATATTGAAGGGTCTGTAAAGCCATAACATATCCGTTTTTCCAGCAGCAGACTATGATCGATAATGTCAAAAGCCACACTGAAGTCTAACAAAACATCCCCCACAATATTTTTATCATCAGTCATTTGTGTATTTTTTTTACATGAATTTTTTATTTAACCTTTAATTAACTAGGCAAGTCAGTTAAGAACAAATTCTTATTTACAATGACGGTCTACCCCGGCCAAACCCTAACTCAGATGACACTGGGCCAATTGTGCACCGCCCTATGGGACTCCCAATCACGGCCAGTTGTAATAAAGCCTGGAATCAAACCAGGGTCTGTAGTGACACCTCTTGCACTGAGATGCAGTGCCTAAGACCGCTGCGCCACTCAGGAGCCCCAAAGTGCTGTGCATGTTGAATGTCCTTCCCTATAAGCGTGCTGAATTTGTTTACTGTAAAATAGCATTGTATCTGGTCTTGTATCTGTATCTTGTATCTGGTCAAACACAATTTCCAGAAGTTTACTAAAGGGTTGGAAACAGGCTGATTGGTCGGCTATTTGAGCCAGTAAAGGGGCCTTTACTATTCTTGGGTAGAGGAATTACTTTTGCTTCCCTCCAGGCCTGAGGGCACACACTTTCTAGTAGGCTTAAATTGAAGATATGGCAAATAAGAGTGGCAAAGTTGTCTGCTATTATCCTCAGTAATTTTCCATTCAGATTGTCAGGCTTGTCATTGTTGATAGACAACAATAATTTGTTCTCCTCTTCCACACTCACTTTACAGAATTCAAAAGTACAATGCTTGTCTTTCAGAATTTGGTCAGATATACTTGGATGTGTAGTGTCAGTGTTTGTTTCTGGCATGTCATGCCTAAATTTGCTAATCTTGCCGATGAAAAAAAATCATAAAAGTAGTTGGCAATATCAGTGGGTTTTGTGACGAATGAGCCATCTGATTCAATGAATGATGGAGCCTGGATTGTCTTTTTTTCCCCAAAATGTCATTTAAGGTGCTCCAAAACCTTTTACTATCATTCTTTATATCTTTTTTATTTTTATTTTTTTGTCACATGATTTCTCAATGTGCAGTACGTTTGCCAATCGGTTGTGCTGCCAGACTTACTTGCCATACCTTTTGCCTCATCCCTCTCAACCATAACATTTTTAAATTCCTCATCAATCCAAGGGGATTTAACAGTTTTACAGTCATTTTCTTAATGGGTGCATGTATCAGACCTCAGGATAAGACCCAGATGCAGACAGTTCAAAATAACAAATGTTTATTTATGGATCAGGGGGCAGGCTAACGACAGGTCAAGGGCAGTCAGAGGTCAGTAATCCAGGGCGGAGTTCATAAGGTATAGAACGGCAGGCAGGCTCAGGGTCAGGGAAGACAGAATGGTCAAAAACCGGAAGAACTACAAAACAGGAACTAACAAGAAACAGGGGTTTGGGGAAAAAGCTGGTAGGCTTGACGAGACAAGACGAACTGACAACAGACAAACAGAGAATACAGGTATAAATGCACCAGGGATAATGGGGAAGATGGGTGACACCTGGAGGAGGGTGGAGACAATCACAAAGACAGGTGAAACAGATCAGGGTGTGACAGCATGCTTATTGGTAACTGGAATAAGCAATTTCATAAATGTGTCAAGTGCAGCGTCTGATTGTTCCTCATTACACACCACAGACCAACACATATTCTTTACATTATCAACATAAGAATCACTACAATACTTATTGTATGACCTCTTACATACACAATATTATGCCCAGCCTTTAGAACTTTGGTTCTCCTAGATATGGCTACTATATTGTGATCACTACATCCTATGGATTTGGATACTGCTTTCAAGCAAATTTCTGCAGCTTTACTAAAGATGTGATCGATACATGTTGATGATTTAATGACTGGGCTGTTTGTAACTTCCCTGGTAGGTTGACCGACAACCTGCACCAGGTTGCAGGCACTGGTTACAGTTGTGAAGTTCTGTTGAGTGGGCAGCTTGATGAAAGCCAGTGAATATTTAAAATCACCCAGAAAGTATACTTCTCTGTTGATATCACATACATTGTCAAGCATTTCACAAATTTTATCCAGATACTGACTGTTAGTACTTGGTGGTCTACAGCAACTTCCCACCAGAATGGGCTTTAGGTGAGGCAGATGAACCTGTAGACATATTACTTCAACAGTATTTAACATGAGTTCCTCTCTAAGATTTACAGTAATATGGTTCTGATTATAGACCGCAACACCGCCTCCGTTTGCATTTCTGTCTTTTCGATAGATGTTATAACCATGTATTGCTACCATTGTATTATCAAATGTATTATCCAAGTGAGTTTCAAAGAGTCAGAATATTAATGTCATCTGTTACAAGCAAGTTATTGACTTCATGAACCTTGTTTCTTAGGCTGCATATGTTACTATGGGCTATTTTTAGCACTTTTCAGGGTTGCTTGATTATTTTCAATGCTTTACTGGGACGCTTCAGTAGATCATCTCCCTACACTTACCTACCTACATCTCCTCTAGCAAGCAGCAACTGTCCCCTGCCCATCCTGAGACGGAAGAGACGAGAACACACTCAATAACTCAAACTTCAGCTTCTCTTTAGATGTTTGTGCTGGGTACACTACACACAGAGGATAAAAATCAGTTCCCTGTGCCTTGCTCTCTTCATGGATTGCACAACCAATCCCTTTCAGTGAGTTGGTTGAGGACAGCAAATGGGTTGCAAGGCTTGTAAACCCCAGTGTCATATCCAAAATCATTGTAATAAAACACAGAGGTCAATTTTCCACCTCCAGCGCTCATGAAGTGCAGTGGCTCATCCCGAGCTAAATCACAGTGTTAACACATCACAAACCAATGAGAATTTAGAAACTCTATCACACAGGAAATAATACTATGATCTTGCCATGTATTGTCCACACTTTGCTGCTCTCTAAGCTCCTAACCGCACTACACCATGTCCATTGAGATCATTGATATGATAGCTGATGCTGAAGTGTGTGAGCCCTTTACCTGCGCGGAGCACAGTGCAGTGGCTCGGCTGTGGTTGATGTTCATCTCCATCAGCAGCGAAATGGAGGAAAGGTTGTAGAGGGGAGCGGACATCTTCTTGGTCACCTGCATGTTGTTCGTGGTCAGATTAGAACTCCATAGTGTCTGCAGCTGGCCCCGTAAACAGCTCCCTGAGAGAGACGGAGCACTGAGCTGCTGTATCTGTACCAACGATGGAAGAGCAGGGAGAGCTGAGGCTGAACATTGCAGCATGGTTACATGAATGCAGCAACGTGAAGGCTATTTATTGAGTTCACAGTACTAGGGGTTTTACAGTGGGTTTTTCCCTGTACCTGACTCCGCTCAGGGGTCTGGTCTCTGAAGCGGGCATCACCAGGTGGGTGGCCTGGGCTGGAGGTGGCAGGCAGTGGCGCTGGCAGACAGGGTTTAGCGACCACATCACCTTGTGCGGCTCGATGGTCCGGAAGGGAAGGGAGTCGCTGGAGCAAGGGAACGAGTTTAGCAGGCGCACATCATCACCAACAAAAACTAAAACTCCCTGATGCTTCAAATTGTGGTGTCAGCATTCTGTAAGGACAGATGCTTGGAAACGAGAAGTAAGTACAGGGGGTGAACATTTAATTAATAAACAGACATGAAACAGGACATGACAGCGTCTGGACATTAAAAACATAACATTAAAGCTGACACGGCGATGAAACAGAGGAACAGAAAGATATAGGGAAGGCAATCAAAAGGTGATGGAGTACAGGTGAGTGCAATGAATCATTGATGCGCGTAACGAAGGTGACAGGTGTGCGATCTTTGGCTTCTGCTCCTTCTTGGGCAGTGGGGGCCGTCTGAAATACATTACATTTACATTTAAGTCATTTAGCAGACGCTCTTATCCAGAGCGACTTACAAATTGGTGCATTCACCTTATGACATCCAGTGGAACAGCCACTTTACAATAGTGCATCTAAATATTTTAAGGGGGGGGGGGGTGAGAAGGATTACTTTATCCTATCCTAAGTATTCCTTAAAGAGATGGGGTTTCAGGTGTCTCCGGAAGGTGGTGATTGACTCCGCTGTCCTGGCGTCGTGAGGGAGTTTGTTCCACCATTGGGGAGCCAGAGCAGCGAACAGTTTTGACTGGGCTGAGCGGGAACTGTACTTCCTCAGTGGTAGGGAGGCGAGCAGGCCAGAGGTGGATGAACGCAGTGCCCTTATTTGGGTGTAGGGCCTGATCAGAGCCTGGAGGTACTGAGGTGCCGTTCCCCTCACAGCTCCGTAGGCAAGCACCATGGTCTTGTAGCGGATGCGAGCTTCAACTGGAAGCCAGTGGAGAGAGCGGAGGAGTGGGGTGACGTGAAATACTTAGGCTTGGATGGAGCTGGGGTGCTCTCTGGCTGGGGTTGGCTCTGTAAAACAAAGCTAGGATTAAAAGTACGTATCTCAGAGCATCGTAGCACCATTAGGTGTAAAAACTTTATTTACCCAGTTGCGGCCCACTTCTTGGAGGCAGGCGACTCGATTTAGTCTCTGCGTTATCTTGGCATCGAACATGTCACCCTCCCTAGGAGAGGGGTTGACCTTGATAATTTATTGTTAAAATGAGAGGCTGCCTGGATCTTTAACTTAAAGACCCTTGTTCCCTTCGGTCTCAACGTAGACTTTGATCTGAAGCCATTCTTGTGATTATTGTGACCTTGCCATTGTAATTGTTTGTAAGCTTGAGTAGTCTAAAAGGAATTTATGGTCGTTTGCTATCCATTTGTTGTTTGTATGTCATTAACCAATGATATTAGGCCACTCTTGGCCATGATTACAGACACCTGTGTCTTTTGACACTACATAAACGAGTCATCCCACAGTGCTTGTGATTATACCCTGATGAAGACATCTTGGCTGTCGAAACGTTGGCAATTCAATTTTTGCATCTGAGCTCCTAGAGTGTGCGGCTCTCTTTTACTTTCAAGTTTTCTACTCCGCTAGCCAGCACCTTGCCTAAATAGGTGTGCGTTTCTTTTATTTCTTTTTCTTTTGGGGTTGGCTCTGAGGCATGGGGACTTCCATCACCTGCTCAATCACTTCAATTACAGGACCCTGTTGACCTGACTATCTTTTGCAGCTTGTGGATCTGGAACTTGTGTGCTGTGATCTCACCCTGAAGGTATAGTTCTCTCTCTCCAGCTTGGTGATCCTCCTCTTGCCCCCTTCCAGTTCTGCTTTGGCATGGGCCAGGTTGGCACGGTAGTTGTCAGCCTTCATCTCATCCAGCTGGGCAGGGGATTTGTGGGCCTCGCATATACCCTCCTGCAGTGCCTCGTTCAGGTTGTGGAGCCCCATCTGAATGAACTTAAAGGCCATGCTCATGGCCTTGTTGCAGGACAGGGACCTGGCGATGTCGCCCAACATGAATGAGAGGCCAGTTGAAGACTTGGTGGCCAGGTTAGGGTCCACCAGCATGCCGTCCACTGTGGGCGGCTGAAGCGCCTGGATCTTCAGTATGCTCCTGGTGTCGACTTTTGACTCCCGCCACCAGCGCCGCAGACCTCCCTTGTTGAGTGCTGCTTCTGTTTTGGTGGTTTTCTTCATGTCGAGTTCGAAGAGAAATACACAAAGCTCTTGAAGACGTATAAATTCAACCTTGGATGTCCAACATGGACCTCTGGATCTTGTCTTGCATCTTCTCATCTCACTCCTCAGTGATGTCATCCACCTCCCGGATGTCCTCACCCTCCTCCATCTCCTACTCCCCACCAGCTCCTGTTCTACAGCAGTCAACCAATTAATCACATTTTGTTAATAAGGCCCTTTAAAAAACAACTGTAACAAAGTGTTTTACAGTATCTAGGCCTAAACCACAAAGAGTAATCAGCAGAGAGAACAGCATCTATCTGGTGACTTTGATTATAAAAATACACTGCTCAAAAAAATAAAGGGAACACTTAAACAACCCAATGTAACTCCAAGTCAATCACACTTCTGTGAAATCAAACTGTCCACTGATTGACAATAAATTTCACATGCTGTTGTGCAAATGGAATAGACAACAGGTGGAAATTATAGGCAATTAGCAAGACACCCCCAATAAAGGAGTGGTTCTGCAGGTGGTGCCCACAAACCACTTCTCAGTTCCTATGCTTCCTGGCTGATGTTTTGGTCACTTTTGAATGCTGGCGGTGCCTTCACTCTAGTGGTAGCATGAGACGGAGTCTACAACCAACACAAGTGGCTCAGGTAGTGCAGCTCATCCAGGATGGGACATCAATGCGAGCTGTGGCAAGAAGGTTTGCTGTGTCTGTCAGCGTAGTGTCCAGAGCATGGAGGCGCTACCAGGAGACAGGCCAGTACATCAGGAGACGTGGAGGAGGCCGTAGGAGGGCAACAACCCAGCAGAAGGACCGCTACCTCCGCCTTTGTGCAAGGAGCACTGCCAGAGCCCTGCAAAATGACCTCCAGCAGGCCACAAATGTGGATGTGTTTGCTCAAACGGTCAGAAACAGACTCCATGAGGGTGGTATGAGGGCCCGATGTCCACAGGTGGGGGTTGTGCTTACAGCCCAACACCGTGCAGGACGTTTGGCATTTGCCAGAGAACACCAAGATTGGCAAATTCGCTACTGGCGCCCTGTGCTATTCACAGATGAAAGCAGGTTCACACTGAGCACATGTGACAGACGTGACAGAGTCTGGAGACGCCGTGTAGAACGTTCTGCTGCCTGCAACATCCTCCAGTATGACCGGTTTGGCAGTGGGTCAGTCATGGTGTGGGGTGGCATTTCTTTGGGGGGCCGCACAGCCCTCCATGTGCTCGCCAGAGGTAGCCTGACTGCCATTAGGTACCGAGATGAGATCCTCAGACCCCTTGTGAGACCATATGCTGGTGCAGTTGGCCCTGGGTTCCTCCTAATACAAGACAATGCTAGACCTCATGTGGCTGGAGTGTGTCAGCAGTTCCTGCAAGAGGAAGGCATTGATGCTATGGACTGGCCCGCCCGTTCCCCAGACCTGAATCCAATTGAGCACATCTGAGACATCATGTCTCGCTCCATCCACAAACACCACGTTGCACCACAGACTGTCCAGGAGTTGGCGGATGCTTTAGTCCAGGTCTGGGAGGAGATCCCTCAGGAGACCATCCGCCACCTCATCAGGAGCATGCCCAGGCGTTGTAGGGAGGTCATACAGGCATGTGGAGGCCACACACACTACTGAGACTCATTTTGACTTGCAAATGAATTACTTAAAAATCATACAATGTGATTTTCAGGATTTTTGTTTTAGATTCCGTCTCTCATAGTTGAAGTGTACCTATGATACAAATTACAGACCTCTACATGCTTTGTAAGTAGGAAAACCTGCAAAATCGGCAGTGTATCAAATACTTGTTCCCCCCACTGTATTTATATGTCAATTCTTCAAAGCAGTAATTGCAAATGGTGTGAGTTTCAAGAAGAACCATTTCTGGAATGTGACTACTCGTTTAGCCCGACCCATTTCAGCAATATCCACTTTCCCCAGTACCACCTCAATGGAATATGGTACTTCTTGAGGTGTAGAAAGGATCTTGTCCAAATTGATATCAGTCATAGTTGGTTTCTCCTCCATTTTCCCCTATGATATATAAATTATTTCTCAGAACATTTTGTAAAAATAATTACAATTTTGAAAGAAAATAGGGGTTATATAATTTACTAAATATCTCATGGGCTCTTTAAATAAATAAAAATGAAATACCAAAAAATTAACATTTTTGAGGAAGGCAATAAAATACTAATAAATTACATCATAGACTCCTTTCAGTTCTGGAAAACGAAATGTGATTTTCCAAGGCAAGCCGGTAACACTTTACAACAAGGTTCCATTTGTAAAGGGTTTGTAATTATGTTATTAACTGTTATTTAATCTTCTGTAAATACATTATAAACCAGTAATAAATGGGTTATAACAAATTGGTCAAACTAGTGCGACAGCCAGTCAGTGCTTGCCAAATAGTGAGCCATTATTCACCTCCAGCTATTAATAATTTATAAATGCACTTGCAAATGCGTATAAAACATTGAACCCTTATGTAGCATCATGCAACCTTATTTTCAATGATTGCACAGTTAAACTATAGTTATTTTCTCACTTTTGGGTGTGATGCATTGTTGCTCCGTCCCCAGAAAAGAAATGGTTGGATTTTAGACCATTGGTCAACTCCCATGATGTGTCTTGCCCCACATGTGAAACCCTCAAGATGGATTGGTACACTTCATTATTCCAGGAATGAAGGCTTCATCTTATGGAGGACCAAACCAGCCATAATTAGAACGAAAGAAATGCACACATAAACAGATAAATAAATGAATGAGTAAATCCACACATAATGAAATAAATGAGCAAGGAAATACAAAAATACAGACTAAAATGAATTCATTTTCTCTATTATATCTTTATATATTCAATTATTTATCTATGCATTATCTAATTATTCAAACTTCAAATCAAATCAAAGTTTGTTTGTCACGTGCGCCGAATACAACAGGTGTAGTAGACCTTACAGTGAAAAGCTTACTTACAGGCTCTAACCAATAGTGCAAAGAAGGTATTAGGTGAACAATAGGTAGGTAAGTCTCCGACCACTACCTTGTATCCTTTTCCCTCTCGCTCTCATCCAACACCTCCCACACTGCCCCTACTCGGATGGTATCGCGCCGTCCCAACCTTCGCTCTCTCTCCCCCGCTACTCTCTCCTCTTCCTGTCATGTTTTGTCTTATTTTGTCTTGTCATTTTGCTTTTCCCTCTGTTCGTTTTCCCCCTGCTGGTCTTTTTAGGTTCGTTCCCCTCTTTCTCTCTTCCTCCCTCTCTCTCTTCTCTCTATCACTCCGTTCCTGCTCCCAGCTGTTCCTATTCCCCTAATCAATCATTTAGTCTTCCCACACCTGTTCCCTATCTTTCCCCCTGATTAGAGTCCCTATTTCTCCCCTTGTTTTCCGTTTCTGCCCTGTCGGATCCTTGTCTATTGTTCACCGTGCTGTGTCTGTGTATCGCCCTGTCGTGTCGTGTTTCCCTCAGATGCTGCGTGGTGAGCAGGTGTCTGAGTCTGCTACGTTCAAGTGCCTTCCCGAGGCAACCTGCAGTTCATGATCGAGTCTCCAGTCTGTTCTTGTCATTACGAGTGGAATTATGCTTTATGATTGTAGATTTACTTTACTGGATTAAAGACTCTGTTTTCGCCAAGTCGCTTTTGGGTCCTCATTCACCTGCATAACAGAAGGATCCGACCCGCCATCCGCATAGAACGACGGGTAGATCTTCGTCACCAAGCTCGTGGAAGAGAGCTCGCGTCAACGGTGTTTCCCTGCTCCGCATCGCAACCATCTCCCTCCTCTGGCTCAGAGACTGAGCCCATGCAGCTGGGAGGTATTCGCATCTCGACTAAGGAGAGGGAACGGAGGATCACCAACCGCCTGTGCCTCTATTGCGGATTTGATGGACATTTTGTCAATTCATGTCCAGTAAAAGGCCAGAGCTCATCAGTAAGCGGAGGGCTACTGGTGAGCGCTACTACTCAGGTCTCTTCATCTAGATCCTGTACTACTATGTCGGTCCATCTACGCTGGACCGGTTCGGGTGCTACATGCAGTACCTTGATTGACTCTGGGGCTGAGGGTTGTTTCATGGACGAAGCATGGGCTCGGAAACATGACATTCCTTTCAGACAGTTAGACAAGCCTACGCCCATGTTTGCCTTAGATGGTAGTCATCTTCCCAGTATCAGATTTGAGACACTACCTTTAACTCTCACAGTATCTGGTAACCCTCGGTGAGTGGGGGGGTACTGTCATGTTTTGTCTTATTTTGTCTTGTCATTTTGCTTTTCCCTCTGTTCGTTTTCCCCCTGCTGGTCTTTTTAGGTTCGTTCCCCTCTTTCTCTCTTCCTCCCTCTCTCTCTTCTCTCTATCACTCCGTTCCTGCTCCCAGCTGTTCCTATTCCCCTAATCAATCATTTAGTCTTCCCACACCTGTTCCCTATCTTTCCCCCTGATTAGAGTCCCTATTTCTCCCCTTGTTTTCCGTTTCTGCCCTGTCGGATCCTTGTCTATTGTTCACCGTGCTGTGTCTGTGTATCGCCCTGTCGTGTCGTGTTTCCCTCAGATGCTGCGTGGTGAGCAGGTGTCTGAGTCTGCTACGTTCAAGTGCCTTCCCGAGGCAACCTGCAGTTCATGATCGAGTCTCCAGTCTGTTCTTGTCATTACGAGTGGAATTATGCTTTATGATTGTAGATTTACTTTACTGGATTAAAGACTCTGTTTTCGCCAAGTCGCTTTTGGGTCCTCATTCACCTGCATAACACTTCCATCCTATCATCTCTTCCCTCTGCTCAAACCTTCTCCAACCTATCTCCTGATTCTGCCTCCTCAACCCTCCTCTCCTCCCTCTCTGCATCCTTTGACTCTCTATGTCCCCTATCCTCCAGGCCGGCTCGGTCCTCCCCTCCCGCTCCGTGGCTCGATGACTCATTGCGAGCTCACAGAACAGGGCTCCGGGCAGCCGAGCGGAAATGGAGGAAAACTCGCCTCCCTGCGGACCTGGCATCCTTTCACTCCCTCCTCTCTACATTTTCCTCCTCTGTCTCTGCTGCTAAAGCCACTTTCTACCACTCTAAATTCCAAGCATCTGCCTCTAACCCTAGGAAGCTCTTTGCCACCTTCTCCTCCCTCCTGAATCCTCCCCCTCCCCCTCCTCCCTCTCGGCAGATGACTTCGTCAACCATTTTGAAAATAAGGTCGACGACATCCGATCCTCGTTTGCTAAGTCAAACGACACCGCTGGTTCTGCTCACACTGCCCTACCCTGTGCTCTGACCTCTTTCTCCCCTCTCTCTCCAGATGAAATCTCGCGTCTTGTGACGGCCGGCCGCCCAACAACCTGCCCGCTTGACCCTATCCCCTCCTCTCTTCTCCAGACCATTTCCGGAGACCTTCTCCCTTACCTCACCTCGCTCATCAACTCATCCCTGACCGCTGGCTACGTCCCTTCCGTCTTCAAGAGAGCGAGAGTTGCACCCCTTCTGAAAAAACCTACACTCGATCCCTCCGATGTCAACAATTACAGACCAGTATCCCTTCTTTCTTTTCTCTCCAAAACTCTTGAACGTGCCGTCCTTGGCCAGCTCTCCCGCTATCTCTCTCTGAATGACCTTCTTGATCCAAATCAGTCAGGTTTCAAGACTAGTCATTCAACTGAGACTGCTCTCCTCTGTATCACGGAGGTGCTCCGCACTGCTAAAGCTAACTCTCTCTCCTCTGCTCTCATCCTTCTAGATCTATCGGCTGCCTTCGATACTGTGAACCATCAGATACTCCTCTCCACCCTCTCCGAGTTGGGCATCTCCGGCGCGGCCCACGCTTGGATTGCGTCCTACCTGACAGGTCGCTCCTACCAGGTTGCGTGGCGAGAATCTGTCTCCTCACCACGCGCTCTCACCACTGGTGTCCCCCAGGGCTCTGTTCTAGGCCCTCTCCTATTCTCGCTATACACCAAGTCACTTGGCTCTGTCATAACCTCACATGGTCTCTCCTATCATTGCTATGCAGACGACACACAATTAATCTTCTCCTTTCCCCCTTCTGATGACCAGGTGGCGAATCGCATCTCTGCATGTCTGGCAGACATATCAGTGTGGATGACGGATCACCACCTCAAGCTGAACCTCGGCAAGACGGAGCTGCTCTTCCTCCCGGGAAGGACTACCCGTTCCATGATCTCGCCATCACGGTTGACAACTCCATTGTGTCCTCCTCCCAGAGCGCTAAGAACCTTGGCGTGATCCTGGACAACACCCTGTCGTTCTCAACCAACATCAAGGCCGTGGCCCGTTCCTGTAGGTTCATGCTCTACAACATCCGCAGAGTATGACCCTGCCTCACACAGGAAGCGGCGCAGGTCCTAATCCAGGCACCTGTCATCTCCGTCTGGATTACTGCAACTCGCTGTTGGCTGGGCTCCTGCCTGTGCCATTAAACCCCTTCAACTCATCCAGAACGCCGCAGCCCGTCTGGTGTTCAACCTTCCCAAGTTCTCTCACGTCACCCCGCTCCTCTGTTCTCTCCACTGGCTTCCAGTTGAAGCTCGCATCCGCTACAAGACCATGGTGCTTGCCTACGGAGCTGTGAGGGGAACGGCACCTCAGTACCTCCAGGCTCTGATCAGGCCCTACACCCAAACAAGGGCACTGCGTTCATCCACCTCTGGCCTGCTCGCCTCCCTACCACTGAGGAAGTACAGCTCCCGCTCAGCCCAGTCAAAACTGTTTGCTGCTCTGGCCCCCCCAATGGTGGAACAAACTCCCTCACGACGCCAGGACAGCGGAGTCAATCACCACCTTCCGGAGACACCTGAAACCCCACCTCTTTAAGGAATACCTAGGATAGGATAAGTAATCCCTCTCAACCCCCCCCTTTAAGATTTAGATGCACTATTGTAAAGTGACTGTTCCACTGGATGTCATAAGGTGAATGCACCAATTTGTAAGTCGCTCTGGATAAGAGCGTCTGCTAAATGACTTAAATGTAAATGTAATGTAAATGTAAATAAAACTAAAGTAAAAAGACAGGCTATATACAGTAGTGAGGCAATAAAAGTAGCGAGGCTACATACAGACACCGGTTAGTCAGGCTGATTGAGGTAGTATATACATGTAGATATGGTTAAAGTGACGATGCATATATGATGAAAAGAGAGTAGCAGTAGCGTAAAAGAGGGATGGCAGGTGGTGGGTTGGACACAATGTAGATAACCCGGTTAGCCAATGTACGGGAGCACTGGTTGGTCGGCCCAATTGAGGTAGTATGTACATGAATCTATAGTTAAAGTGATTATGTATATATGATAAACAGAGAGTAGCAGCAGCGGGTTGGGGGGGGGGGGGGGGGGGGAGGCACACAATGCAAATAGTCTGGGTAGCCATTTGATTACCTGTTCAGGAGTCTTATGGTTTGGGGATAAAAACTGTTGAGAAGCCTTATTGTCCTAGACTTGGCACTCCGGTACCGCTTGCCATGCGGTAGTAGAGAGAACAGTCTATGACTGTGGTGGCTGGGCTCTTTGACAATTTTTAGGGCCTTCCTGCTGACACCGCTTGGTGTAGAGGTCTTGGATGGCAGGCAGCTTAGCCCCAGTGATGTACTGGGCCATACGCACTACCCTCTGTAGTGCCTTGCGCTCAGAGGCCGAGCAATTGCCGTACCAGGCAGTGATGCTCTCGATGTTGCAGCTGTAGAACCTTTTGAGGATCTCAGGACCCATGCCAAATCTTTTTAGTTTCCTGAGGGGGAATAGGCTTTGTCGTGCCCTCTTCACGACTGTCTTGGTGTGTTTGGACCATTAAAACCAAATGCACACCTGCCTGCCCGCCCAGCATCACTACTCTGGACGATTCTGACTTAGAATATGTGGACTACAAACTACAAATACCTAGGTGTCTGGCTAGACTGTAAACTCTTCTTCCAGACTCACATTAAGCATCTCCAATCCAAAATTAATAGATGGCATCATGAGGCAGGATAATTATGTGGATATATTGATGCAACATCTCAAGACATCACTCAGGTTGTTAAAGCTCCTCCCAGAGCGCTAAGAACCTTGGCGTGATCCTGGACAACACCCTGTCGTCTCAACTAACATCAAGGCGGTGGCCCGTTCCTGTAGGTTCATGCTCTACAACACATATGTCAGAGTCAAGGCCCGCGGGCCACACCCGGCCCGCGAGAAGGTTTTTTACGGCCCCTGGGATGATCTTGATTTATTATTAGAACCGGCCCGCAGACCGCAGCAAGCCGGCAGCCCGCAGATCTTTTACACGCACCAATACTACATTTCCCACAATGCAACGGTGACGCACCGAGCAGTAGGCTGCTTCATTTCAATATTTATTGGCACAGCAGTTGTCAGCATCACAGTAAAATTAACTTTCAGATACCCATCAAAAATGGCAAAACGGAAGGTGGACACTGAGAACCGGGGGGTTTCAAACAAGGTGGGAGTCGGAGTATTTGTTTCTTGGAGGTAGCTGGAAAACCTGTGTGTCTTCTGTGTGGAGAAAGTGTGGCGGTACTGAAAGAGTATAATCTGAGACGACATTATGAAACGAAACACGCGGACAAAAACAAGAATATGGACATGGAACAAAGGCTACAAAAGGCAGAGGAATTAAAACGAGGCCTCAAATCTCGACAGGCTCTGTTCAAAAAAGCCAAATCACAAGGCCAGGCTGCTGTCAAGGCCAGTTTTATTTTGGCAGAAGAGATCGCTAAATCAGCCCGGCCATTTACGGAGGGGGATTTCATCAAAAACTGCATGATTAAAGTTTGTGACGAAGTTTGCCCAGAAAAAGGCAACTCTTTTTAAATGTGAGTCTGAGCAGAAACACCATTGCCGAGAGAGTAGACCAGTTGTCCATCAATCTAAAAGAGCAGCTTGTGAAAAAGGGAAAGATTTCATTGCATATTCCTTGGCTGTGGATGAGAGCACCGACATTTCTGACATTGCCCAGTTGTCAATTTTCATCCGCGGAGTGGACTCCAGCCTAAGCGTGACAGAGGAGTTTTGGCTTTACGTCCTATGCATGGCACAACTACGGGGCATGATTTGTATGAAGAGGTGTCAAGATGTGTAAATGAGATGGAGCTGCCTTGGGAAAAACTTGTGGGTTTGACAACCGACGGAGCACCTGCGATGTGTGGACACAGGAGCGGACTGGTGGGAAGATACGGGAAAAGATGCAAGAGGAAAACGCGACAGGTGAGCTGACAGCTTATCATTGTATCATACACCAGGAAGCGTTGTGCGGTAAAGCCTTGAAAATGGAGCATGTAATGAGCATCATCTTACAGTTAACTTTATCAGAGCCAAAGGTTTGAATCACCGCCAGTTCAAGGCATTTCTGACGGAGTTAGAAACGGAGCATGGTGATTTGCCTTATCACACAGAGGTGCGATGGCTAAGCCAGGGAAAGGTGCTTCAAAGATGTTTCGAGCTTCGTGAGGAGATTTGTCTGTTCTTGGACAGCAAAGGGAAAGACACAACACAACTCCGAGACGAAATGTTTCTGTGTGAAATGGCTTTTCTGTGTGACATTACGAGTCATCTGAATGCAATTAACTTGCAGCTGCAGGGTCGGGATCGTGTCATCTCTGATATGTACAGTACAGTGAAGGCATTTAAAACCAAACTGACTCTGTGGGAGACGCAGATGCGGAAAGAAAATTTGAGCCACTTTCCCAGCTGCCAGACCATGAAAGAGAAGCTCTCTACCAGTGCGTTCCCGAGCGCACAGTTGGCTGATAAAATAGGTATGCTTGCCGCTGACTTTCGACGCCGATTTGCTGACTTTGAAGCACAAAAAAGCAGGTTGGAACTGCTCGGTAAGCCATTTGCTGTTGACGTGGAAAGCTCACCCCCAAACCTCCAAATGGAGTTGATTGACCTCCAATGCAATGATGCACTGAGGGCAAAATATGCGGCAGTGGGTGCTGCGGAGTTCGCCCGTTTCCTCCCCGACACAATGCCCCAGCTGCGCATCCAGGCTGCTCAAACGTTGTCTATGTTTGGCAGCACATACCTGTGTGAACAACTGTTTTCTTTGATGAACTTGAACAAAACATCACACAGAAGTCGACTTACTGCTGAACACCTCCACTCAATTCTGAGGATTTCCTCAGCTCAGAGCCTTACCCCGAACATTGATGAACTTGTGGAAAAGATGGGACACCACCAAGTATCACCCTCAACCTCAAACAAGTGAACATTACTGTGCAATCACATATTTAGAGTTTTTACTCAGTTCAAGTTTAAAAGTTAAAGTTTAATATTTGTTTTCACTGCATGTTACTTCTCCTTAAACAAAGTGTTGTTTTTGATTGATAGATTTTTGCACTTTATTTTATTGTATTTCAATCCAATTATATTTTAAAAATATTTCAGTTGAGTGGATGATAGAAAATTGCTATTATTGTTTTTTTCTTTGAAGTAAATTTAGCCCACTTTTGCTAAAATAGAAAATATAGGCTACTGATGGTGCCTTGAATACCGGTTTCTTTCATTTAATGTTCATGTTATGGGGATTTTTATATAAAGGAAATTTGTCTTTTGTGTCTGTTGAAAATTAAAGATTACTGACAGAGCCATAAGAAAATATTGCTTTATTTATCTGATCATATTGGAATATATTTGTTAGGTTTTCAGTAGGTTCAATTAGGTTCACTAGACTATATGCGTCATTTAAAAAAATTTCAATGAACATTCGAACAGTCCGGCCCTCGGCTTGTAGCTAAATTTTTATTTGGCCCTCCGTCCATTTGACTTTGACACCCCTGCTCTACAACATCCGCAGAGTACGACCCTGCCTCACACAGGAAGCGGCGCAGGTCCTAATCCAGGCACTTGTCATCTCCGTCTGGATTACTGCAACTCGCTGTTGGCTGGGCTCCCTGCCTGTGCCATTAAACCCCTACAACTCATCCAGAACGCCGCAGCCCGTCTAGTGTTCAACCTTCCCAAGTTCTCTCACGTCACCCCGGTGCTTGCCTATGGAGCTGTGAGGGGAACGGCACCTCAGTACCTCCAGGCTCTGATCAGGCCCTACACCCAAATAAGGGCACTGCGTTCATCCACCTCTGGCCTGCTCGCCTCCCTACCACTGAGGAAGTACAGTTCCCGCTCAGCCCAGTCAAAACTGTTCGCTGCTCTGGCTTTAACAAAATAAAGCCCTAACCTCAATCCCATAGAAAATTTGTGGGCAGAACTGAAAAAGCGTGTGTGAGCAAGGAGGCCTACAAACCTGACTCAGTTACACCAGCTCTGTCAGAAGGAATGGGACAAAATTCACCCAATTTATCGTGGGAAGCTTGTGGAAGGCTACCTGAAACATTTGACCCAAGTTAAACCATTTAAATGCAATGCTACCAAATACCAATTGAGTGTATGTAAACTTCTGACCCACTGGGAATGTGATGAAAGAAATAAAAGCTGAAATAAATCACTCTCTACTATTATTCTGACATTTCACATTCTTAAAATAAAGTGGTGATCCTAACTGACCTAAAACAGGGAATTTTTTACTAGGATTAAATGGCAGGAATTGTGAAAAACTGAGTTTAAATGTATTTAGCTAAGGTGTATGTAAACTTCTGACTTCAACTTTATGTAAGGCAGGACCAAATCGGAGAGATAGGTATGAGCAAATCCATATAATGCTTTGTAGGTTAGCAGTAAAATCTTGAAATTAGCCCTTAACAGGAAACCAGCATAGAGAGGGTAGCACTGGAGTAATATGATCACATTTTGTGGTTTTAGTCAAAATTCTAGCAGCCGTATTTAATACTAACTTAATTTTTTTGTGCTTTATCCAGGTAGTCGAGTAGAGCAGTGCAGTAGTCTAATCTAGAAGTGACAAAAGCATGGATTAGCTTTTTTGCATAATTTTTGGACAAAAAGTTAGATTTTTGCAATGTTACGAAGATGGAAAAAAAGCTGTATTTAAAATATTCTTGACATGTTCGTCAAAAGAGAAATCAGAGTCTAGAGCTACACCAGACATAATGGGACCCATTAAGTCATACTTTTGACTCATCTGTCCATCAGTGCATTTTGAACCCACAACCAAACCCAACCCTTTTCCGTTTTTTAACTGGTCATTTAACACCGCTTCTGTTCAATTAAACATTCTATTAAGTTTTTTATGTACTGAATGCATCCCTGACCAATTGAGCTAATTGATCAGTTCAGTGATTGCCTGAATTCAACACACCTGGTCCAGGTCAGTTAAATTCAAAAACATGAAGTGCCTGCGTAATTCCAGGACCAGGGTTGCCTAACCCTGCCCTAGAGTTATTAGTCCAGGGTTTCCCAAGCTCGATCATCAGACCCCAAGGGGTGCACTTTTTCTGTCTCTCCAGACTCGTTATCACCATGGACAGTGTGCTGGCAAACATCCTGCCCTTGGAGGGGAGTGTGCAGTCCCCCCAGTCTCCAGCACCGATTCTGGTACCACCTCCCACACCCCGACCTACCACCTTTCCATCGGAGCCGGTCCGTGGAATAACCCTGTCCCTCCTGGAGCGCTTCGAAGGCGCACCAGCAAGATGCAAGGGGTTCCTTCTACAATGCGACCTGTACCTCGCTCGCTATGCAGGGGCTGTTTCCGGAAGATACAGGGTTGCTACTGTCATCTCGGCACTGACCGGTTGGGCTCTGGACTGGGGTGCCGCGTTCTGGGAGACGGGCGGACCCGAGGCCGAGTTCTATGTGTTCTTCACACACCTCTTCCGCTCTGTGTTTGATCATGCTGTGGAGGGCCGAGAGGAGGGTGAGCGTCTACTCCGACTATGCCAAGGATCTAGGACCGCCTCGAAGTTCGCCCTGGAGTTCCGGACCATCGCCGCCTCCACCGGATGGAACGAGTTGGCTCTGGTCACAGTTTTCCGCAGGGGACTGTGGGAGGAAGTACTGCTGGGGTTAGCCTGCCGTGATGACTACCTGTCATTTGACCAGCTTATCAGCCCATGGCTACCCCTGCTCCGTGGCCAGAGCCGATGGAGGTGGGTTCAACACGTTTGCCTGAGGCAGAGCATAGGAGGAATCTGGGCCTCTGTTTCTATTGTGGAGAAAGGGGTCCTTTCTCCCCAACCTGCTCTCTATCCACTAGGAGGCGAGGAGGTGACAAGCCAGGCAATTCTCCTGCACCAACCCAGGTAGAAGGCAAGGTCTCCTCTCCTTGTCTGTCAAATCAACCAATGTGATTTCCCGTTAAATTCCCTGAGTACCCTAGCCCTTCATTCCCTGTAGCTCTGATTAATTCCGGAGCTGCCGGGAATCTCTTAGCTAGCGCACTGGCAACTGCATTACACATTCCTCTGGTTCCCCTACATTCACCCATTCCAGTTCAAGCCCTGGATAATTGTCCAATAGTGACAGGGCTCATACATCACAATACTGTTCCTGTTTCTTTGCTGACCCATGACACACATTCAGAACAGATCACTTTCTTGATTATAGACACCCCCACGCACCCCATTGTTTTAGGTCTCCCCTGGTTGAGTTTGCATAACCCGGTTATTTCATGGTCTGAGAGGAGACTGCTGGGTTGGTCGCCGGAGTGTCAGGGGAGGTGTCTTGCGGAGTCTGTCAAAACCACTACGATGGAAAGTCTGGACTGTGCTCTACAAGTGGATTTACCGAAGGAGTACCAGGATCTGCACCGTGTTTTCTCAAAGACCCAGGCTACACACCTGCCTCCCCATCGCCCCTGGTACTGTGCCATTGACCTGTTGTCTGACGCAGGCCTCCATAGAGGACATGTCTATCCCCTCTCCTATGCGGAGACCGAGGCCATGGAGACCTATATACAAAGTCTCCAGCAGAGTTTTATCCTCCCCTCTAAGTGACCAGTCTCAAGCTTCTTTTTTGTCAAGAACAAAGAGTCTGCACCCCTGCATTGATTATCAAACACTGAACAGGGCCACTGTCAAGTTCAGCTATCCTTTACCCCTCATCCCAACCTTCTCGTAATGCCCTTTGGCCTGTCTAATGCTCCTTCAGTATTCCAGGCCTTCATCAACAAAGTGTTTCAAGACATGCTGGGACGGGCGTAGTGGTCTATATAGTTAACATTTCGGTCTATTCTGCTGACCGCATCCAGCATGTCTCGTAAGTCAGGTCTGTGCTGAGAAGACTGTTAGAGCATGATCTATATGTTAAACAGGATAAATGTTTGTTTTTCCAGCGGTCCATGTCCTTTTTTGGGCTATCATCTCAACGGAGGGAGTGGAGATGGAGAAGCAATATGTCAGCGCAGTCAGGTCATGGCCCATCCCCAACTCTGTGAAAGCAGTGCAGCGATTCCTGGGGTTCGCCAACTATTTTCTGAGGTTCATCCGGGGCTTCAGCACGGTGGTCGTGCCTCTTTGCGGAGAGGGCAGAGATGCTGAAGGCACGTTTTACCACTGCTCCCGTGTTGACACATCCCGACTCCTTACTCCCCATCATCATCGAGGTGGATGCCTCCAAAGTAGGAGTTGGGGCAGTGCTGTCCCAGTGTACCGGAACCCCTCCAAAGCTGCAGCCCTGCGCTTTCTACTCTAAGCAGCTGAGCCCTGCCCAAAAGCTAAACAAACTGCATGGAAACTCTGTCATGTTGATGTTAGCTAGATAAGTGGCACCTAACGTTTGCTAGTCAGCCAGAAAACGTGATCTACTTAGCTAGTTAGCTATATAATGCCAAAGAGTATCTTGTGTTAAATCATCTAGCAGAATGTTTATATTCAAAAATAAGTTTTAGGTTTTAACCTAATGCTAGCTAGCTGGCTAGCTAATGTTTCCAAGCTTGCTAGGTAGGACAGAGCAGGTGTTAGCAAACATTAGCTACTTAGCTAGCTCTGAGCAGCATGCTAAATCATCCAGCAGAACTTCTGTATTCAAAAGTGAAACAAATTGGATAGAGATTGACCCTCTCTCCTCTGTGTTATATAAATAATATAATATGAAGCGTTACTAGCAAACCAAAGCTCTGGTTACAGTCTAGTCTAGAGCCTGTGTGCAATAACATGATTATCCGAAGGACACACAGCTGCCATCACGCAAATATACTCCCCTGTAAACTACAAAGAGCAGCCTGCAACAATAACGAGCTTAGAAATGCCAAGCTATCTCACTGACATTGAACCCTTGCATGCACTCCTGCAAAGACAGGAAACACCTGGGCCTAAAGCAGACATTACCAATATCCACGTTTCCTTGACACACATACATTTCATGAGCACTGTACACACACACTCTACCCCCCCCCCCTACTGGTCGGGTGCCAAGAGCAAAGAACTTTGCTGTGCACCAATGGGGCCGCTCTGGCTAGAGCAAGGCCCGCCTCCAACTCTTCAGGACCAGTCAGAAGACCAACACGACGAGACTCCACCTACATTATTCTGTGTATACATTCTGCTGTAAACTCTGGCTGAGCAGCCTAACTATTCTGACTCCTCACAGGAGTCACATTCCTTAGGTCCGTGCACGATAAACGGCAGGACAAGATATCTTTGACCAATAAACGGCCTTTTTTATACACCTGATTCCACTCTGTCCAGCGTCGTTGTTTTGCATTCCCTCTCCAGTATTGAAACACCAACATCTGTCAACATTTGTATCTTGTGAACAATGTTTCTTTCGCACAATCTCTTCTGACTGGCCTTTGCACACTTCTCATAGCCACATCTATCAGGATTATTCTTATTCACTTTTTTATCATTTAATTTGAAATTATATTACGTCCGTCAGGATTCTTCATGACGCACTGTCACATCATGATGTCACTGTCAACACAACATGGTCGTCTTTTTTTACAAGCGTGTTTCACAGACGGGCAGATCTCATAAAGTCGGGGGAATTTTTCAGAAACCAGCGAACCATGCCAATAATATGGCTTTAGATCTTGAGATGATCTTGGAGGACCAAATCTGCCTTAATTAGAAATAAATTAATACGTAAATAAATGCACACAGAAATATATAAATACATTAATACATACATAAATGCACACATAAATAGATAAATAATTATTTAAATAATTAATCCCACTATCTTTCATTTTATTAATTTATATTATTTATTTATTTATTTACGTATTTCTTGATCCAATATGAAAATGAAGGGGAGTCAAGCAAGTGGGTGGTATCTACAGTGCCTTCAGAAAGTATGCTTATCCCTTGACTTATTCCATATCTTGTTGTGTTACAGCCTGAATAAAACATGTATTAAATATTTGTAAAAAATTCACCCATCTACACAAAATACCCCATAATAACAAAATGAAAACATGTTTTTAGACATTTTTGCTCATTTATTGAAAATGAAAGAGAGACATGTCTCATTTACATAAGTATTCACAACCCTGAGTCAGTACTTTGTCGAAGCACCTTTGACACCTATCACAGCTGAGTCTTTCTGGGTATGTCTCTTTTTTAAATATATTTCAAGCTCTGTCTAATTGGTTGTTGATCATTGCTAGACAACCATTTTCAAGTAGATTTTAGTCAAAACTGTAACTCAGCAACTCAGGAACATTCACTGTCTTCTTGGTAAGCAACACCAGTGTGGATTTGGTCTTGTGTTTTAGGTTATTGTCCTGCTGAAAGGTGAATTCATCTCCCAGTGTCTGGTGGAAAGCAGACTGAACCAGGTTTTTCTCTAGGATTTTGCTTTTGCTTAGCTTCATTCCTTTTTTTATCCTGAAAAACTCCCCAGTCCTTAATGATTACAAGCATACCCATAACATGATGCAGTCACCACTATGCTTTAAAATATGGAGAGTGGTACTCAGTAATGTGATGTATTGGATTTGCCCAGAACATAACACTTTGGATTCAGGACAAAAAGTTAATTGTTTTGCCACATTTCTTACATTATTACTTTAGTGCCTTGTTGCAAACAGGATGCATGTTTTGGAATATTTGTATTCTGTACAGACTCCCTTCTTTTCACCCTGACAATATGGTTAGAATTGTGGAATAACTACAATGTTGTTGATCCGTCCTCAGTTCTCTACTATCACAGCCATTAAACTCTGTAATTGTTTAAAAGTCAACATTGGCCTCATGGTGAAATGCCAGAGTGACTTCCTTCTTCTCCGGTAACTGAGGTAGGAAGTACGCCTGTATCTTTGTAGTGACTGGGTGTATTGATACACCATACAAAGTGCAATTAATACATTCACCGTGCTCAAAGCGACATTCAATGTCTGCCAGTTTCAATTTTACCCATCTACCAATAGGTGCCCTTCTTTGCGAGTCATTGAAAAACCTACCTGGTTTTTGAATCTGTGTTTGAAATTCACTGATAACAGATAATTGTATGTGTGGGGTACAGAGATGATGTAGTCATTCAAAAATAATGTTTAACACCATACAACTTATTAAGCAAATTTGTACTCCTGAATTTATTTAGGTTTGCCATAAAAAGGGGGTTGATTATTTACTGACTTTAGACATTTCAGTTTAAATGGTTTAATTAAATTGTAAACATTTCGAGAAACATAATTCCACTTTGACATTGTGGGCTATTGTGTGTAGGCCAGTGACAAAAAATATATATTTAATCCATTTTAAATACGAGCTGTAACACAATAACATTTGGAAATTTTAGATAAAATCTATTCAATTTTATCTCCAACACACGCGCACCATAAAAACATACAAAAAGAACAAATGGAACATTGTGAGTGTCGTAGTTTTGGAGACCTGTCACTGGATGAGAGAAATCAGCGTCCCTTGAAAGGGCAACAACGAGATGCATGTTAGGAGAAGTACTATATTATCATAAGCAGACATATAATTAATAATAAGTGTATGTGAATGAAAGCGGATTATCGGAAATGGTAAAGTCCTTGGAGCCAGAGGCTTGCACTGATGGTCAGGATAAAGATGAGTCTGTGATGCTAGGAGTGACATTTTTGGAGAAAGTGGATCCCTGCCTTTTGGCTGATCCATTTGTGGTTTCAGTGTGGGTGAAAACGAAGTTGGGTGCTGTGGAATCGGTAAAGATACCTGAAGTGGTCTTGTGTGTTTGTGTTTCTACTGGCCAGAGGGAGCAGGCGCTTTGCGCCTAAAGAATTGGGACAGGAAATTTGACTTATTTTTCACTCAAGAACAGGGTACCATTGAAAGGAGTGATTACTAGGGTAGCAGTAAATGTGAAAGAAGACCAATTGAAGGGAAAGATTCCCTTTGTTTTTGCTGCTCCTAGTTTGATGTGACACAGACGTGGTATGTGATGAATCAGAAGCCTCATTGACTGTTCTTTTGAGTTTAGATGTTGAGTCTCTGCTCAACAAAGTTAAGTTAGGATATTTCAGTTATCCAGTACGAGCTTGTGTGCCAAATACATTGTGTTGTTATAGGTGTCAAGCTTATGGGCATGTGGCAGCAGTGTGTAGAAGGGAGGTTCTTAGGTCTGGGACATGTGCATAAGGGCATGAGACAAAGGAATGTGTAGCATTGTGTCACGTTCTGACCTTAGTTCCTTTGTTTTATCTTTGTTTTAGTATGGTCAGGGCGTGAGTTGGGGTGGGCAGTGTATGTTTGTTTTTCTATGTTGGTTTTTGTGTTCGGCCTAGTATGGTTCTCAATCAGATGCATGTGTCGTTAGTTGTCTCTGATTGAGAATCATACTTAGGTAGCCTTTTTCCACCTGGGTTTCGTGGGTGTTTATTTTCTGTTCAGTGTTTTTCCAGCACCATTCAGGACTGTTCGTTTGACGTTTTATTTATTTTTTCAGTGTTCAGTGTAACCCATCATTTCATACAGTTTGTTCGAAATAGCAGTTCCACCAGGCTGACAAATTCTGACCTCACTCAGGGGCATGACTTGTCAATGTGCAAAGTTTATGTTAAACAATTATCGCTTATAGCTCCTAAAATCATGTCCCTCTCTTAACAAAAACACTTTCATAATTTTTCATATTTCATACTGTCACATTCTGACCTTAGTTTCTTTTTATGTCTTTGTGTTAGGTTGGTCAGGGCGTGAGTTGGGGTGGGTTGTCTATGTTCTTTTTTCTATGTTATATTTTCTACGTGTTTGGCCTGGTATGCTTCTAAATCAGAGGCAGGTGTCGTTCGTTGTCTCTGATTGAGAATCATACTTAGGTAGCCTTTTCCCACCTGTGTTTTGTGGGTGATTATTTTCTGTTTTGTGTATCTGCACCAGACAGAACTGTTTCGGTTTCATTTTCGTTCTCTTGTTGTTTTTTGTCATTAAGTGTTCCGTTCTATTAAATATCATAAACACTTACCACGCTGCGTATCGGTCCGATCTCTCATACTCCTCGTCAGAGGAAGACGAATGCCGTTACACATGCACAACGCATAAGATGGAAACTTTGTACGTGTAGTAGGTATACTTTCCAAGTTACAGTATTTCCTTTATAACATGACATCATGATATCAATGACATCACAAAAGAACAAACTAAACGACAATAGTATAATTTAGATCACCTCTGACCATTCCCCACGTTCTATGTTAAAAATATTGTTCCAGTATTTGCTTTCGAATGTGTTAGGGTTTCGGTGGGAAAGGTCTTCTTGAAAGAAAGGCACATTCCTCTGGTGAACATTGGAGAGGGAGAGCTGAATGTTCTGTCCTTGATTTATAACAGGGTGTGAGTTAACTCCCACCATCCTTTCAGACTGTTGGCCTGAGGTAAGACTGGATGCCAACTGCCGATAAACCTCATCGAAGAAGAAGTTGTCCTGGCTTGACGACGTAGAAACAGGCGAACAGTTTTGGAACAATGAGCCATTGACTGCACCAGGTGGCTGTGTTACTAGTGGGTTGCTTTTGACAATCAAATAAAATCAAACCTTATTTGTCACATGCGCCGAATACAACAAGTGTAGACCTTACCGTGAAATGCTTACATACAAGACCTTAACCAAAAGTACAGTTCAAGAGTTAAGAAAATATTTTCCAAATAAGCTAAAGTAAATTAAATTTGTAAAAGTAACACAATAACATAACAATAACAAGGCTATATACAGGGGGGTACTCGTACCGAGTCAGTGTGCGGGGGGTACAGATTAGTTGAGGTAATTTGTACATGTAGGTAGATAATAAACAGAAAGTAGCAGCAGTGTACAAAACAAATGGAGGGGGGGGGGGGGCAATGTATTAGTCCCATTTGATTAATTGTTCAGCAGTCTTGTGGCTTGGGGGTAGAAGCTGTTAAGGAGCCTTTTGGTCCTAGACTTGGAGCTCCGGTACCGCTTGCCGTGCGGTAGCAGATAAAACAGTATGACTTGGGTGACTGGAGTCTCTGACAATTTTATGGGCTTTCCTCTGACACCGCCTAGTATATAGGTATTGGATGGCTGGAAGCATGGCCCCAGTGATGTATTGGTCCGTATGCACTGCCCTTTGTAACGCCTTACGGTCATATACCAAGACGTTACCATACCATACCATACCATACCATACGAGTTGGGCATCTCCGGCGCGGCCCACGCTTGGATTGCGTCCTACCTGACAGGTCGCTCCTACCAGGTGGCGTGGCGAGAATCTGTCTCCTCACCACGCGCTCTCACCACTGGTGTCCCCCAGGGCTCTGTTCTAGGCCCTCTCCTATTCTCGCTATACACCAAGTCACTTGGCTCTGTCATAACCTCACATGGTCTCTCCTATCATTGCTATGCAGACGACACACAATTAATCTTCTCCTTTCCCCCTTCTGATGACCAGGTGGCGAATCGCATCTCTGCATGTCTGGCAGACATATCAGTGTGGATGACGGATCACCACCTCAAGCTGAACTTCGGCAAGACGGAGCTGCTCTTCCTCCCGGGGAAGGACTGCCCGTTCCATGATCTCGCCATCACGGTTGACAACTCCATTGTGTCCTCCTCCCAGAGCGCTAAGAACCTTGGCGTGATCCTGGACAACAAACTGTCGTTCTCAACTAACATCAAGGCGGTGGCCCGTTCCTGTAGGTTCATGCTCTACAACATCCGCAGAGTACGACCCTGCCTCACACAGGAAGCGGCGCAGGTCCTAATCCAGGCACTTGTCATCTCCCGTCTGGATTACTGCAACTCGCTGTTGGCTGGGCTCCCTGCCTGTGCCATTAAACCCCTACAACTCATCCAGAACGCCGCAGCCCGTCTAGTGTTCAACCTTCCCAAGTTCTCTCACGTCACCCCGCTCCTCCGCTCTCTCCACTGGCTTCCAGTTGAAGCTCGCATCCGCTACAAGACCATGGTGCTTGCCTACGGAGCTGTGAGGGGAACGGCACCTCAGTACCTCCAGGCTCTGATCAGGCCCTACACCCAAATAAGGGCACTGCGTTCATCCACCTCTGGCCTGCTCGCCTCCCTACCACTGAGGAAGTACAGTTCCCGCTCAGCTCAGTCAAAACTGTTCGCTGCTCTGGCTCCCCAATGGTGGAACAAACTCCCTCACGACGCCAGGACAGCGGAGTCAATCACCACCTTCCGGAGACACCTGAAACCCCACCTCTTTAAGGAATACCTAGGATAGGATAAAGTAATCCTTCTCACCCCCTCCCCCTTAAAATATTTAGATGCACTATTGTAAAGTGGTTGTTCCACTGGATGTCATAAGGTGAATGCACCAATTTGTAAGTCGCTCTGGATAAGAGCGTCTGCTAAATGACTTAAATGTAAATGTAATGTAAATGATGCAACCAGTCTGGATGCTCTTGACGGTGCAGATAATAAAAGGCCACTCTAAAATGTTCTGTTTTATCATACAACACAATGCCACAGATGTCTCAAGTTTTAAGGGGGCGTGCAATTGGCATGCAGACTGCAGGAAAAACTAATTCTGATTAGCTGGACCTGGTTTCCCGGTGGGTGAAGCACTCCTGCCCAGTCATATGAAATCTAAAGATTAGGGCCAAATTAATTTGTTTAAATTGACTTATGTCCTTATATGAACTGTAACTCAGTAAAATCTTTGAAATTGTTGAATGTTGTGTTTATATTTTTGTTCAGTATAATTTTAGTGTTCCGGATTTACATTTACTATATTACGTCTAGTCTATGAAACCAGGCTGGGTAATCTGGTGAGGGGTAATGATGGTTGAAATATTTTCTGGATGTACATTTTGCCAGGACATCACGGTTTCAAACCAACCTCTTCTGTTCCTGGGATGAGAACAATGCACCACACCCAAAAGTGAGAAAATAAATATTGTTCAACTGTGCAGCTATTGAAAATAAGGTTGCATGATGATACATAAGGTTTGATTTTGTAAGTGCATTTATAAATGGTTAATAACTGGAGGTAAACATTGGATTACTATTTGGCAAACACTGACCAGCTATTGCAATATATAACTGTTTATTCCTGGTTTATAAGGCATTTACAATTGATCAATTAACCGTTAATAACGCAATTAGAACCTTTTATAAACCCTTTACAAATGGAACCTGATTGTAAAGTGTTATCTGGAAGCCTTTGTGTATCTTTGTCCAACACCATTCTGAATAACAGCTTTTGCCCAGACATACTCTGCTATTTTTCCAGTAATGAGCTAACTGTGCATGGCCATCTGGTGAGATTACTCTCACATCAGTGGCTTTGCTACATAAGGCCACAAACCTATATTGTATTCCCTGCTCTCTTTTAACACAAATGTAAGACCCTTCTTTACTGTTAATTCACAACAAAAGAATAAGATACCAAAAAAATGCAAGAAAAGTACAAATATATATTTCTTAGCTCAATGCGTTTCTTGTTGTTCATATGGCCGTCATATAGTCACTCAGCACAGCCAAAATATATATTTTATATTTTCTAAAATGGCTTGTAAAAATCGATCTATTTACCAGCACCAATGTGTGGGACTGTGCCCATTACCACAGTGTGTTTGCCGACTGAGAAATATTATGACGTGAGCCAAGGTTTTTAGTGGGCGGGGTTAAATCGTGGGGGAGGATCGGGTTAAAGGTGAAAGTTGAACGATTTTCATTTTGTTGTCTTTTGTGCTAAGCAGGAGAGTGGAGCCCGATCAAGCAGCAGCGTCTCTTCCCTCTTCCCCGAATCCTTTTAAAATTCCCTCCCGAACCTCTCCCCTTCTACCCTCCCCCTAAACACACCTCACGGGACTGTTCGGGTAAGGTTGCCCTAACTACTCAATTTTCTTTGGAGTGTGAAGGACAGAGTTAACTGCGCCTGAGTGATTCAGGACCTAGGCCGCAGCATTCAAAATAGCGGATTAATCGTCACATACTAGGCTAGCTTGCTAGCATTGCGCTCATTCTGATTTGATTAGCTACGTTAGCTGCTACTATCCGTTTCTATCTTGCCATTGAGCAGTTTGCACTATTGATGAAGCTATCCACATTCTACCAAGACTGAGTAGGGACCGTCTTTCATTCATAGGTTCATCAACTTTAGGTTTTAAATCTTTAGGTAACTAGCCAATGTCACTAGGGTTACTAACTAGAAATGCTGCTAGCAGGCAAGCTAACGTTAGCTAACTAATTATCATACTAAGTTACATACATGCAACTGGAACTAACTAACATCAGTTGGCTTTTTAAATACATTTTTTCCCGTTATAACGAGCAATATTGTTATCCAAAAGTAATGAACTTACCATTTTTAGCCATGCTTAATTAAGTAATTTAAGTACAGACTTGTACTAGCTAACTAGTAAGCAAACGTTGGCTTTGATAAATCAGTGTTATGTATTTTCATGGTGTAAATAAATGTAGCTAACTTAGTAGCTACGTCTGGTTTCCTCGCTGCATAATCATTAGCTAAACTATATCTGAATCAATACACTGTAATATGAGCAGAGTTGGTGAACTTTGGGTGTAATGAATCAAGTTCAACAATGGGATTCACTTATTCGATTAACTTAGTCTTAGGTAACAATGCCCTGGTCAGCTCTCTCAGTAGCTAGTTTCACTGTTTTTAGCAGAACCAATATAAGTAAATTCGCTAAATCCTGTCAAATGTACTTATTATGATTGAAATGTGGTTCTCACCTAGCTATTGTAAGATGAATGGACTAACTGCAAGTTGCTCTGGAATCTGTTAAATGGTAAATTACTAAATGTAAAAATGTAAGTCAGTAGTACTGGTTGGTTTCTTGCTTTAATATATTTTTTTCATCAATTGTTTGCCATCTGTAACTTAACACTTCTGTTTTTTTTTCTATGCTCCCTCTTGTCTTGAAGACCAAATACTACTTCTTGGCAAATATAGACTTCAGACACTACAACAACTATGGACACCGGTGTGATTGAAGGAGGGCTTAATGTCACCCTAACCATTAGACTCCTTATGCACGGAAAGGTGAGTGTGCACAGGAGATGGATGATAAAAGATGTGACCATTACACCGTGGTTGTCCCATTCACACACCTCATTCATTACTGTGTAGTCAGCATAAACATAGCATCGTCATGAACCAGGAAGCCTGGGGAAGTTCCATTGCAAAAATCGGCTAGACGGGCCAGAAGCCGGTGTAACAGACTCCTGTGAAATGCCATGCTTGAGCAGAGCTCCAAAGGTGCGCACCAGATCAGTAACGTAGGAGCAACAGTACATGAGGACTAAAAATATTTACATTTACATTTAAGTCATTTAGCAGACGCTCTTATCCAGAGTGACTTACAAATTGGTGCATTCACCTTATGACATCCAGTGGAACAGCCAATTTACAATAGTGCCTCTAAATCTTTTAGGGGGGGGGGTGAGAAGGATTACTTTATCCTATCCTAGGTATTCCTTAAAGAGGTGGGGTTTCAGCTGTCTCTGGAAGGTGGTGATTGACTCCGCTGTCCTGGCGTCGTGAGGGAGTTTGTTCCACCATTGGGGGGCCAGAGCAGCGAACAGTTTTGACTGGGCTGAGCGGGAACTGTACTTCCTCAGTGGTAGGGAGGCGAGCAGGCCAGAGGTGGATGAACGCAGTGCCCTTGTTTGGGTGTAGGGCCTGATCAGAGCCTGGAGGTACTGAGGTGCCGTTCCCCTCACAGCTCCGTAGGCAAGCACCATGGTCTTGTAGCGGATGCGAGCTTCAACTGGAAGCCAGTGGAGAGAGCGGAGGAGCGGGGTGACGTGAGAGAACTTGGGAAGGTTGAACACCAGACGGGCTGCGGCGTTCTGGATGAGTTGTAGGGGTTTAATGGCACAGGCAGGGAGCCCAGCCAACAGCGAGTTGCAGTAATCCAGACGGGAGATGACAAGTGCCTGGATTAGGACCTGCGCCGCTTCCTGTGTGAGGCAGGGTCGTACTCTGCGGATGTTGTAGAGCATGAACCTACAGGAACGGGCCAGAACATTTGCAGCACGCTGGTTTTCACGGCATTTCTCACGATACATGGCCCCATTCATTCTTTCCTTTACACGGATCAGTCGTCCTGGTCCCTTTGCAGAAAACCAGCCACAAAGCTGTCACCGGAGCACAGTCCACTTGAGATTTCAATAAATATAAATCGCAGACAGTCGGCCACACTTGATAGCTTGGAAACGAGCACTAGCGTAGGCAACAACTACCCGGGCGGAAAACGGTGACGCACATAACACACATCACCCCTTCTACAGGCGTGTGGGAGGAGGGTTATTTTTATTTTTAACCTTTTATTTAACTACGCTAGTCGGTTAAGAACAAATTCTTATTTACAATGACGGCCAAACCCTAACCCGGGCGCCGCTGGGCCAATTGTACGCCACCCTATGGGAGTCCCAATTATGGCCGGTTGAGATACAGCCTGCAATCGAACCAGGGTCTAGTGACGCATCTAGTACTGAGGTGCAGTGCCTTAGACTCGCTGTGCCACTCGGGAGCTTCTTGAAATGTAACGTCCAATCAAAATCTTCAAAAACATCAAATGTTTGCAATAAATCCTCTAGACCTCCAACGGCGGCATGACGACAACGTGTTTTTGGAGGTATGGCAATGCGAGACTAATATAAACCTTACATTGCACACTACATGGATAACTCTCATATAGTAGAAAATACTACTACATGGGGTTCTTTCATTCTTGAGTAAAGCTTTTGTAAAGTATATATATATATATATATATAATATATAAATATAAATAAATAAAAAAAGATGGATTACTGATTTGAATGTGTTATTGCTTTTCTTGTCTGCAGGAAGTTGGAAGCATTATTGGCAAGGTGAGTGTGTCTTCCTGATGTTTCTCACTGTTCTGCTTTGCACTTTTCATTCATGGCTGTGACTGTTGTTTAAACATTGTGCTTTCTGTGCAGAAAGGAGAGTCTGTGAAGAAGATGAGAGAGGAGGTGAGTTGTCCGTCATTGCATTGATTAACGTATTGAAGGAAGTTTGAGAGTAGTGGCCACTTCTAGACATTTTCTACTGATTCTGATGACTCATGCTTGAGGGTTGACAGATTGCAATGTTACAACCAAATTTTGGCCAGCGCTGAATGTGTAAATGCAATTAAATATATTATCTTAATATTTTAGCATTGTAATGAGAAAACACATGAATAACATGTCACGTCCACGTGACTGTTTGCCTTGTACAGAGTGGCGCTCGTATCAACATCTCTGAGGGGAACTGCCCAGAGAGGATCATCACCCTGGCAGGCCCCACCACCGCCATCTTTAAAGCCTTTTCCATGATCATCGAGAAGCTGGAGGAGGTTTGACTCCGAACTACAGATTTCAAATAAGCCATAGAACATTTCAATCAGGCTGCAAACCTATTACTAAGAAATTTAAATGTTTTTCACGCACCCATGAACAATACACCATTTTAGAGTAAAATATGTAACAATTCAGATTTTGCATAGTAAAGATCATGAGAAAAAAATCTGTAAGTCCAAGCCTTTGGACCGAAGCAATCCTCAGCAGTGTATCTTGTTTTTCCGTTCGATTCCCTACAGGACATCAGCAGCTCGATGACTAACAGCACGGCCACCAGCCAACCGCCAGTCACCCTGCGCATCGTTGTGCCTGCCAGCCAGTGTGGCTCCCTCATCGGCAAGGGCGGCTGCAAGATCAAAGAGATCAGAGAGGTACGTACAGTACACCCACACAGGTATGTTATTATGCTAATTAGAAAGGATCACCCACGGTCTCTAGATGAACTGTGCCACCAGATATTCTAAAGAGAACTCTGAACACTTAATGTTGACCCTTCCTCCTTCCTGTCTCTCTCTCTCTCTCCAGTCGACAGGAGCTCAGGTACAGGTGGCAGGGGACATGTTGCCTAACTCCACAGAGCGTGCCATCACCATTGCAGGGACCCCCCAGTCCATCATCGAGTGTGTCAAGCAGATCTGTGTCGTCATGCTCGAGGTAGTAGTATGGGAACCAATGCGCACTACCCCCTTTTTGTCTCGTTTTATTTTTCTATTTCAACCGAGATGTTGATTAGGTTCCTGATTTTTAAAATGTTTTTTTTTATATATCATTGTCCTACATTTCGAAGTGTCTTCAAAATCACTACCGCTTATGTACATTTTCCAGTTCCTAATGGTTGATTTTGTTTCTCTTCAGTCTCCGCCTAAGGGTGTAACCATCCCTTACAGGCCCAAACCCTCAGGCTCTCCTGTCATATTTGCGGGAGGTCAGGTAAATAAACCAACCTTATTCATCTGTAATTAATCAACTAATTAGTCTGTAATTAATATGTCAGTTTTCCCTTTTTTTAAATGATAGCATTGTCAGTTGTTCAAGGGAAGTTGAATAACACTGTATTTTTAAGTCTGTTTCTACATTTCAGTAGTGTGTTATTCTGCACTGTGCAGACGTCAGCACCATTGCCAAATGGCCTCCAGAGTTTCTATGTTAAGCGAGAGAAATCCCCTCCAGTAGTTGTAGAGTAGCTGAGCTGTCAGATGGTTTGAGTACTAGCTGGAGGGTGTGTATTTTTTAATTTAACCTTTTATTTAACGAGGCAAGTCAGTAACCTTTCAGTTTCCGGCCCAACGCTCTAACCACTAGGCTATATGCGTCACCCATATGTCCATATCCTATGTCCGTTGTGTATGGTGTTGTCTGAATTACCCCATAGCGTTCTCATTCCAGACATCCAAGGACTTAGCTGCGTTTAGACAGTAGCCCAATTCTGATCTCTTTTTCCCACTAATTAGTTTTTACACCAATCACATCTTTGTCAGAGCCGATCTGATTGGTCAAAAGACCAATTAGTGCCCAAAAGATCAGAATTGGGCTGCCTGTCTAAACACAGCCATGGGTCTCCAGGATACTAACAGTCTGTGAGTGTGCTTTTCGTGCCCATTTCCCACACACCCTCCTAAGTGCTTTTTTCTCATTGCAGGCATACGCTGTCCAAGGACAGCACGCCATTCCACAGCCTGACGTAAGTGAAGGTCATTCTGTAAGTGAGCCCATATATCTACACATCAACCCTCCTGGGTAGTCATGGCACCCACCCTCTCTTACATGCTGTACCCCCCTTCAACCACTCTAGTTCCATTTTTAAGTTTCAATCAGTAAATGCACTGCAGTGATGCATCGCTAAGGCCTTCTGGTACTTTTAAATGTTTAGTTTGTTGCCATGTGTATCGTTTAATTTATTTTGCAGCCTTGATTATGTTTGGGGAAATTTCTGAAATTAGGCTTTGTCAAATTTGTTTGTGGTGCTAGCCTTAACTGTCAAATCAATCTATTGTTTTGTTTTGAGGTGCACAATTTTTTTTTTTTTGACTGCACATTTTTGACTGTTGCTGTGAAGTGGGGCTGCACAGTATTTCAGACTTTGTATCAGTTGATAATTGCCGAAAGAAATATCAGTATCGGATGATTACATAGCCAGTATTTTGTCCATATATTTCAGTGTAAAGTCTGAGCCGCTAATAATTTATCGGTGTTGAACAGAATTTATATGTGCATCCCTAATTTAACTAGGCAAGTCAGTTAAGAACAAATCTTATCTTATTTTCAATGACGGCCTAGGAACAGTGGGTTAACTGCCTGTTCAGGGGCAGAACGACAGATTTGTACCTTGTCAGCTCGGGGATTTGAACTTGCAACCTTCCGGTTACTAGCCCAACGCTCTAACCACTAGGCTACCCTGCCGCCCCAGTTGAAGTTTACATACACCGTAGCCAAATACATTTAAACTCCGTTTTTCACGATTCCTGACATTTAATCCTAGTAAAAAATTCAGTTTAGGTCAGTTAGGATCACCACTTTATTTTAAGAATGTGAAATGTCAGAATAATAGTAGAGTGATTTTATTTCAACTTTTATTTATTTCATCACATTCCCAGTGGGTCAGAAGTTTACATACACTCAATTAGTATTTGGTAGCAATGTCTCAGGTAGCCTTCCACAAGCTTCCCAAAATAAGTTGGGGGAATTTTGGCCCATTCCTCCTGACAGAGCTGATGTAACTGGGTCAGGTTTGTAGGCCTTGCTCCCACACACTTTTTCAGTTCTGCCCACAAGTGTTCTATAGGATTGAGGTCAGGGCTTTGTGATGGCCACTCCAATATCTTGACTTTGTTGTCCTTAAGCTATTTTGCCACAACTTTGGAAGTATGCTTGGGGTCATTGTCCATTTGGAAGACCCATTTGCGACCAAGCTTTAACTTCCTGACTGATGTCTTGAGATGTTGCTTCAATATATCCACATAATTTTCCTTGCCTCATGATGCCATCTATTTTGTGAAGTGCATCAGTCCCTCCTGCAGCAAGGCACCCCCACAACATGATGCTGCCACCCGGCTTCACGGTTGGGATGGTGTTCTTCGGGTTGCAAGCCTCCCCTTTTTCCTCCAAACATAACGATGGTCATTACGACCAAACAGTTCTATTTTTGTTTCATCAGACCAGAGGACATTCCTCCAAAAAGTACGATCTTTGTCCCCATGTGCAGTTGCAAACCGTAGTCTGGCCTTTCATGGTGGTTTTGGCACAGTGGCTTCTTCCTTGCTGAGTGGGATTTCAGGTTATGCCGATATAGGACTCGTTTTACTGTGGATATAGATACTTTTGTACCTGTTTCCTCCAGCATCTTCACAAGGCCCTTTTCTGTTGTTCTGGGATCTCCAGGAGACAGAACGCGTCTCCTTCCTGAGCGGTATGCCAGCTGCGTGGTCCCATGGTGTTTATACCTGCGTACTATTGTTTGTACAGATGAATGTGGTACCTTCAGGTGTTTGGAAATTGCTCACAAGAATGAACCAGACTTGTGGAGGTCTATGGAAAAAAAATCTGAGGTCTCTGCTTTTGATTTAGATTTTTTTTCTTCCCATGATGTCAAGCAAAGAGGCACTGAGTTTAAAGGTAGGCCTTGAAATACATCCACAGGTGCACCTCTAATTGACTCAAATTATGTCAATTAGCCTGACAGGCGTTTCTAAAGCCATGACATAATTTGCTGGAATTTTTAAAGGCACAGTCAACTTAGTGTACGTAAACTTCTGACCCACTGGAATTGTGATACAGTGAAATAATCTGCCTGTAAACAATTGTTGGAAAAATTACTTGTCGTGCACAAAGTAGATGTCCTAACCGACTTGCCAAAACTATAGTTTGTTTACAAGTGCCTTTTGAATGGGGTATGGTAGTAGGTGCCAGGTGCACCAGTTTGTCAAGAAGTACAACGCTGTTTTTCACGCTCAACAGTTTCCCGTTTTGCATCAAGAATGGTCAATCACCCAAAGGACACCCAGCCATTGGGAAGCATTGGAGTCATGGGCCAGCATCCTTGTGAAACTCTTTCGACACCTTGTAGAGCCATGTCCCGACGAATTGTGGCTGTTCTGAGGACAATATTAGGAATGTGTTCCCCAATGTTTGGTATAGTGTGTGTATGTACCAGTCCAAATTTTGGACACCTACTCGTTCAAAGGTTTTTCTTTATTTGAATTATTTTCTACATTGTAGAATAATAGTGTAGACCTCAACTATGAAATAACACATGGAATCATGTAGTAACTGAAAAGGTGTTAAACCAATCAGTTTTATAGTTGACATTCTTCAAAGTAGCCTTTGCCTTGATGACAGCTTTGCACACTCGTGGCATTTGCTCAACCAGCTTCATGAGGTAATCACATGGAATACATTTCAATGAGCAGGTGTGCCTTGTTAAAAGTTAATTTGTGGAATTTCTTTCTTTCCTTAATGTGTTTGAGCCAATCAGTTTTGTTGTGACAAGGTAGGGGTGGTATACAGAAGATAGCCCTACTTGGTAAAATACCAAGTCCATATTATGGCAAGAAGAGCTCAAATAAGCAAAAAGAAACGACAGTCCATCATTACTTTAAGACATGAAGGTCAGTCAATGCAGAAAATTTCAAGAACTTTTAAAGTTTCTTCAAGTGCAGTCACAAAAACAATTGCAGCCCAAATAAATGCTTCACAGAGTTCAAGTAACAGAAACATCTCATCATCAACTGTTCAGAGGAGACTGTGTGAATCAGGCCTTTATGGTCTAATTACTGCAAAGAAACCACTACTAAAGGATACCAATAATAAGAATAGACTTGCTTGGGCCAAGAAACAAGCGCAATGGACATTAGATCTGTGGAAATCTGTCCTTTTGGTCTAATGAGTCCAAATTTGAGTTTAAAAAAGTATTATTATTTACCTGCCCTGTCTTTGTGAAATGCAGAGTAGGTACTCTCTGCATGGAGGTATGATGGTGTGGGTGTGCTTTACTAGTGACACTTTCTGTGATTTTATTTAGAATTCAAGGCACACTTAACCAGCATGGCTACCACAGCATTCTGCAGCGCTTTGCCATCCAATCTGGTTTGCGCTTGGGACTATCATTTGTTTTTCAACAAGACAGTGACCCAACACACCCCCAGCCTGTGTAAGGACTATTTGACCAAGAAGTGATTTAGTGCTGCATCAGATGACCTGGCCTCCACAATCAGCCGACCTCAACCCAATTTGAGATGGTTTGGGATGAGTTGGACTGCAGAGTGAAGGAAAAGCAGCCAACTAGTGCTCCGCATATGTGGGAACTTCTTCAAAACGGTTTGAAAAGCATTCCTCATGAAGCTGGTTGAGAGAATTGCCAAGACTGTGCAAAATTGTCATCGAGGCAAAGGGTGGCTACTTTGAAGAATCTCAAATATAAAATATATATATATATTTTTTAACTTTTTCATTACAAAATTCCATGTGTTATTTCATAGTTTTGATATCTTCACTATTATTCTCAATGTAGAAAATTGTAAAAAATAAATAAAGGATAACCCTTGAATGAGTAGGTGGTTCCAAACTTTTGACGTGTGTTTTAAGCAATAAGGCCAGAGGGGGTGTTTGTTGTATGTGGCCAATATGCACCTAAGGGCTGTTCTTAGGTGCAAGGCGGAATACCTGGAAATAGCCATTAGCTGTGGTATATTGGCCATATACCACAAACCACCGAGGGGGCTTATTGCTATTATAAACTGGTTCCCAACGTAATTTAAAGCAGTAAAAATAAATGTTTTGTCATACCCATGGGATACGTCTGATATACCATGGCTGTCAGCCAATCAGCATTCCGTGCTCGAACCACCCAGTTTATAAATATTTATATATCACAGACACAAATATATGGACACCACTTCAAATAAGTGGATTCTGCTAGTTCAGCCATACCCGTTGCTGACAGGTGTATAAAATCGAGCATACAGCCATTCAATCGCAATAGACTAACATTGGCAGTAGTATGGCCTTACTGAAGAACTCAGTGACTTTCAACCCTGGCACCGTCATCGGATGCCACCTGTTAAGCTCTCCGCCATTGGACTCTGAAGCAGTCGAAACACATTTTCTTGAGTGAGGAATCACGCTTCATGATCTGACAATCCAACCGACGAATCTGGGTTTGACGGATGCCAGGAGAACGCTAGCTGCCCCTATGCGTAGTGCCAACTGTAAAGTTTGGTGGAGGATGAATAATGGTCTGGGGCTGTTTTTCATGGTTTGTGCTAGGCCCCTTAGTTCCAGTGAAGGGACATTTTAACACATTTGAGTGAGGTTTTGTTCTCACCTGAATAGCCTCGTTTCATTGCCAAAAATAAAATTAAACCATCCAGTGTTCAGCGAAATAACAACCTGATGTCAAATACAGGTAGCCTAGTCAAATATTTAACATCCAATGACACTAACCGTTACTCTCTCGTGGGAAACCTTCACTCTTGCGCAGACATTTAGAAACAAAACATGACGATTTGAGAAATAAACCACGGGAGTTTTTTGATCAAGAATAAAGATGACTTTCGAGTAGTAAGACTTAGAAAAGCAACAGACACCATTAATAAGAAGGGGCTAGAAGCATCTTATATGGTCAGCTACCGAGTGGCTAGGACAGGCAAGCCCATACGATTGTGGAAGACTTGATTCTTCCTGCTGCTGCTGATACAGCTGGGGGAAAGGCCAAAACTATACAGACAATGCCTTCATCAAACAACACTGTCACGACGCATCAGTGACATGGCAGGAGACGTTTTGAAACAATTTCTGCTTCGCGTACAAGCCAGTGAATTATATGCGTTACAGCTGGATGAGTCAACAGACGTGGCTGGCCTGGCACTGCTCCTGGTATATGTCTGTTATGTTTATGGGGGGTCAATTAAGGAAGACATCCACTTCTGGAAACCAGGACAACGTGAGAGGATGTTTTTAAAGTGCTGGACAGCTTTGTGACAGCAAATTGACTTTTGTGGTGAAGATGTGTTGGTATCTGTACCTATGGCGCAAAAGCCATGACGGGGAGACATAGTAGAGTGGTAACGCAGGTGCAAGCAGTTGCTCCCGACGCCACTTAGATACTCTGCAGCATCCACCGAGAGGCTCTTGCTGCCAAGGGAACGCCTGACCGATTATGCAATGATATGGGCAGCGACCATGTAACACTTTTATAACGTACAGAAGTGCGCTGGTTATCAAGTATTGACACTTTTAAAAAACAAATTGAGACAAGCTTAGTGTTCTTTTACTGACAATTTCCAGTTTTCTGACCACTTGCATGATGACTTGTTTCTCACACGACTGGCCTATCTGTTTTTTTTTTTTTTTTTCAGAGCCTGAATGATCTGAATCTAGGATTACAGGGACTCTCAGCTATATGCAATGTGTGGGACAAAATTGAGGCTATGATTAAGAAGTTGGAGCTCTTCCCTGTCTGCATTAACAAGGACAACACACCGGTCTTTCCATCATTTGTATTTTTTGTTGTGTGCAAATGAACTCAAGCTTACGGACAATGTCAAATGTGATATAGCGACGCACCGGAGTGAGCTGGGTGCGCATGTATATATGTGAGAGTGGATTATCGGCCCTCACTAGCATGAAAACTAAATACAGGCACAGACTTTGTGTGGAAAATTATTTAAGACTGAGACTCTCTCCAATACAACCCAACATTGCAGTTATGTGCATCCTTTCAAGCACACCCATCTCATTAACCAATGAGTTATTCACAATTTTTGATGAACAAATCCGGTTTTATATGTAAGATGGCTAAATAAAGAGCAAAAATATTTATTATTTGTGCCCTGGTGTTATGGAGCTCTTTGTCACAACTTGGATTGTGGAAAGTGACAAACTCACACCCATTCTTATGTTTAATAAGTGTATCGTTGTGTGTGTGTGGGGGGGCTTACAATGATGGCAAAAAAACATTTGAGAGTGCGCCGACCCTGGTGCAAGAGGGGGTACGCAGCTGGAGGTTGAATGTTTTGAAAGGGGTACGTACTGGCCTATGAAAAGTTAGGGAACCACTTATCTAGTAGAAAGCCTTCTCAGAAGAGTGGAGGCTGTTATAGCAGCAAAGGGGTGACCAACTCTATATTAATGCCCATGATTTTGGAATGAGATGTTTGACGAGTAGGTGTCCACATACTTTTGGTCATGTAGTGTATACGTGTGTTAATGCAGAACATAACCCTGTGTATCTCCTGGCTTTATAGTTCCTGTCTTTCTCCTTTCATCAACCCTTCTCTCTCTCTTCCTCTTCATCTCTCCCTCTCCATGTATCCACCTCTCTCTCCACAGCTTACTAAACTCCACCAGCTGGCCATGCAGCAGAGCCCTTTCCCCATCGCTCCCAACAACCAGGGTTTCCAGGGTAGGTCAACAGAGGAGGAAAAGAGACCGGAAGCATTTTTATTGATTTTTGTTGCATTCTCTGCAACATTTTGTCTTTGTCGGCACTGACTTGTGTTTTCTCTCTTTAGCTGGGATGGATGCTTCTGCACAAACTGGTTCCCATGAGCTGACCATTCCAAATGATGTAAGTGTCCCCGTCCACTCTGGAATTCTCTTCCCTACTTGTTCTCGATACTTCAGCCCAAGATTGATGTAAATCTTTCAGGAATTTCTTTAGTGTTAGTTGTAGCATACTTGTCTTATCTGGGTTTTTAGTTTAAAAACCATTTCACTCCTGAGAAGAGTGGTTGAAATGTCTTGTATTCTGAAACTTTCTCTCTTGCATTCCTTGGCCTAAGTTGATTGGCTGCATCATTGGCCGTCAGGGGGCTAAGATCAATGAGATCCGCCAGATGTCCGGGGCTCAGATCAAGATTGCCAACCCAGTGGAGGGCTCTTCTGACAGGCAGGTGACCATCACCGGCTCCCCTGCCAGCATCAGCTTGGCTGAGTACCTGATCAACGCCAGGTGAGGGACAACACGCTGGAACTACTGATATGCCAAGTCATGGTTCAGAATAAGAGGACCAATATGACTAGGAAATCAAAGCAGCTTGCTATAAAGGCTAGTTTTTGAATCTCCTCTGGTTTTTTTTATGTTTATGTAGGCTGTCATCTGAAGCTACTGGACTGGCAGCCAACTGACATGGAGAATCTTCATCAGCACCTGACGTAACCCCCCCTACTTTTTACCGAGAGGTCCCTCAATAAAGTTAATGCAAAAACCAATCCTTTGGTTAAACACCTACCTACTCAGCTGTAATTACATCAAGGTATTTTATTTATTTATTATGTTAAATTCCCTTTGCATATAGTTTTTTAAAGATATTTTTTTGGTGTATTTATGTTTTGACCTTGGTAGCCGGGGAAGAAACATTTTGGAAAAATCTGAAAAGGAATATGTTTTTTTTTAATGTCAGATTTTTCTTAGAAAATGTATTTAAAAAAAGAAGAAGAAGAAAAAAAAGACCCGATAATAACAAGCTGTTGTGGACTGTTCCTTCCCTGTATTTGATGATTTGTATTTATTGTTTATTTAATACACACCAGTCCTCCTGTTAGAATTCACTGATATTTACCATTCTTTAAAGCTGAACTTCCTAAATGAGGCATTGTGGGTAATGGGTATACGTGGGGTGTAAATGATGTACTCTTAAGATGTAACGAAAGACAAGATCAGGAACAAATTGAAACGTCTCTGAAGAGGGACTATGAGGAGTGTTTTTAACTGAATTCTGTCACCTCTTTTATTTGCTGTATAATTATTTTGTCATTCCTGTTTTCATCCGTTTAAATGTTTTCGTTATTCAGGACATTTGAGTGTTGTTATTGTGTACTGGATTCTGATAGGGTGGGTGGGGCATGGTAACCCGGAGACAACGGGCCAGAGGGATGAATTTCTTTTCTCTGAAATTATTGAGATATAAGATAAACATTGATAACGTTGGAATATTTGAATAGAGAAAATATTTTTTTTAACTGCAGGGGTGGGAGGGTGCTGCAAGGGGTAAAACAAAACAATTATTGCATGTCTTTATAGGATAAGACTTGAGGTATTCATTTAAAATAACTTGAAGGAAGATTCTAAAATTAACACTAGTTTCCTGCTATCTCCTTTGCCTGGATCAGATTTTATTTTTTATTATTCTTTGCAGGATGAAGAAACTCACGTTTTTGTGCACGTTTTCAAACTATTGTAGATTCGGGTGCAAACTGAATTGTTGAAGAACTTCAATACATAAATAAAAAGATGTGAAATGCTAAAACTACCCCTGGATGTAACCTGTAATTTTTTCTATTTACATATTTCCTGGGGTAAAAATATGAGGACCTTTCCTTCTACTAATGTAGAAACCAAATGTGATTAAAACAACTGCCTTAGCCCACTGAATGAAATGGAACGGAATGAAATGGAATGGAAAGCATTTTGTCCTGCACATTTCAGTTTGGTTTCCTTTTTCACTTTACTTCACTTGTCATACAGAGGCCTCACCTAAGTTCTGTAAGAAGTTTACATGTTCACAATATAACACACCCGTCACACCTCAGAAGATTTACCAATACAGTATTTATTTTCTTGCTCATATTTTGATATAATTCCTATGTTACAGTACAATGTGCAATGCTGTATTAAAAACAAAAACCTCTTGCAATTCAAAGGATACTTACTATTCCACTACTACCACCAGAGAGCAGTATTCTATCTTTGTTCTGGCTAGTTTCTCTGTGATCTTAAAGGGTTGTGTATTCAAAACTCTGTGGTAGGAGAGTTAAGATAAAAGTATGACTTTAACACTACCAGCTGAGGGACCTATCGAAGGTTCAAACATTTTACTGAGCTGTTCATTCACCTTTGATATGACCTTTTTAAGTGCCAACCTCAATTCATTAACAAAAATTCTTATGGAAATGAATACTTTCAGGGTAAAAAAAAGTGTAAACCTTCTCACAAAATATAAAACGGACACATCCAAAACTTAATATAAACGTGTAGTCATGCATTTGTTAATTGGGCTGCATACTGCTTCATTTTTTTTTATACATCAGTTATCTTACATGTAAAATATATTATTTTTTTGTAACGTGATATGTGAATATCTACATTATTAATTTGCATGGGAGAAATTTGTGAATTGGACATTAGGCTCTTCCAAGAGCTGTGATGGTAAAGTACCAGTTGGCAAGGGGACAGTGTGTGCGCATGTCTGTTTTGTCGGTGTGCAAGTTTTTTTTTTTGCCGAACTGGAGCAGTGTCTAAAGGTACCTGTATTAACACTTGATCTAAACTCTCTATAAAATGAAATCTAAACAAGTCATATCACAAGCTGTCCTAACAACTGCTGTCAGTTTATAACAAATCACCTGTGTTATTTTATGAAGATATGCTAACTAACAAAGCCATATTGCTGCACGAGACACTGGTCGTTAACTTGTCATAGCCTGAGCTCAGTTGATGTGACCACTCATCACATTCAGTGAAGTCCTGTTTTAGATACTGGCGTAGGTAGGCTCTGTGATGGTTGTTTACTGTAAGGTAGCTGTCGTTCTATAGTGTCCAGTGTGTTGGCTCTATGGAGGCCCTGTCTGGTGCCCCTGAGGAGACCCTTGTTGGGGCCCAGAGGGGTACCCTGATGGAGGTGCCCAGGCCCCAGCGCTGGGTGGACGACTGGGCTCCCCACTTCCTGACTGGTCGAGCTCAGCGCTGTCGCAGTCCGAGTCGTCGCACAGGGCCCGACTCTGAGGTAGAGGGAGAGAAGAGAAACATTATGCTAGAGGTAGAAGACTAACAACTGAAACCTCAGAGTTATGGGAGGTGTTAATGGTTCTTGTCCATGGAAGTAGTGTAGATTAGAAACTAGTGTTGGGGAACAGATAAACTAGACTGAACAAAAATATAAATGCAACATGTAAAGTGTTGGTCCCATGTTTCATGAGCTGAAATAACAGATACCCAGATCATTTCCCATGTGCACAAAAAGCTTATTCCTCTCTAATTATGGTCACAAATTTGTTTACATCCCTGTTAGTGAGCATTTCTCCTTTGCCAACTACAGACAACGTGTCTGGCGTCATGTGTGCGAGTAGTTTGCTGATGTCAACATTGTGAACAGAGTGCTCCATGGTGGCAGTGGGGTTATGGTGGCATAAGCTATGGACAACAAACACAATTGCATTTTATCGATGACAATTTGAATGCACATAAATACCATGATGAGATCCTGAGGCCCGTTTCTTTTAAGGTATATGTGACCAACAGATGCATATCTCTATTCCCAGTCATGTGAAATCCATAGATTAGTGCCTAATGAATTTATTTAAATTGACAGATTTCCTCATATAAACTGGAAAAAATTGTTGTATGTTGTGTTTATATTTTTCTTCACAGTAATTAAAAATAACACGAGATATACAGTGCATTTGTAAAGTATTCAGACCCCTTAAATTTTTCCACATTTTGTTACCGTCACGCCCTGGTCAAAGTATTTTGTGTTTATCTTCATGTATTGGGTCAGGCCAGGGTGTGGCATGGGTTTTTGTATGTGGTGTGTATATATTGGGATTGTAGCTAGTGGGGTGATCTAGCAAAGTCTATGGCTGTCTGGAGTGGTTCTCAATCAGAGGCAGGTGTTTATCGTTGTCTCTGATTGGGAACCATATTTAGGCAGCCATATTTGTTGAGTTTGACATGGGTGATTGTCCTTAGTGTCCTTGTTCCTGTCTATGTGTTAGTGTACACAAGTATAGGCTGTTTTGGTTTTCGTTACGTTTATTGTTTTTTTGTAGTGTTTGTATTTAGATTCGTGTTATGTTTGTTTATTAAATTATGGATTGCAATCTACACGCTGCATTTTGGTCCGACTCTCCTTCACACCAAGAGAACCGTTACAGTTACGTTACAGCCTTATTCTAAAATGGATTAAATAAAAAAAAATCCTCATCAATCTACACACATTACCCCATAATTACGAAGCGAAAACCGGTTTTTAATATTTTTTGTAAATATATAAAAACTTAAATAAAAAAAATACCTTATTTACATATGTATTCAGATCCTTTGCTATGAGACTCGAAATTGAACTCAGGTGCATCCTGTTTCCAATGATCATCCTTGAAATGTTTCTACAGCTTGATTGGAGTCTACCTGTGGTAAATTAATTTGATTGGACATGATTTGGAAAGTCACACACCTGTTTATATAATGTCCCACAGTTGACAGTGCATGTCAGAGCAAAAACCAAGCCATGAGGTCGAAGGAATTGTCCATAGAGCTCTGAGACAGGATTGTGTCGAGGCACAGATCTAGGAAGAGTGGCAAAAACAATTATGCAGCATTGAAGGTCCCCAAGAACACAGTGGCCTCCATCATTCTTAAATGGAAGAAGTTTGGAACCACCAGAGACTCTTCCTAGAGCTGGCCGCCCAGCCAAACTGAGCAATCGGGGGAGGTCAGGGAGGTCAGGGAGGTGACCAAGAACCTGATGGTCACTCTGACAGAGCTCCAGAGTTCCTCTGTAGAGATGGGAGAACCTCCCAGAAGGACAATCATCTCTGTAGCACTCCACCAATCAGGCCTTTGTGGTAGAGTGGCCAGACAAAAGCCACTCCTCAGTAAACTGCACATGACTAAAGATTCTCTGGTCTGATGAAACCAAGATTGAACTTTTTGGCCTAAATGCCAAGCGTTACGTCTGGAGGAAACGTGGCACCATCCCTAAACCTGATCCAGAGTGCTCAAGACCTCAGACTGGGGCGAAAGTTCACCTTCCAACAGGACAACGACCCTAAGCACACAGCCAAGGCAACGCAGGAGTGGCTTTGGGACAAGTTTCAAAATCATCCTTGAGTGGCCCAGCCTGAGCCCGGACTTCTCTGGAGACCTGAAAATAGCTGTGCAGCGACGCTCACCCATCTAACCGGACAGATCTTGATTGGATCTGCAGAGAAGAATGGGAGAAACTCCCCAAATACAGGTGTGTCAAGCTATTGCTGCCAAAGGTGCTTCAACAAAGTACTCAACAAAGTACTGAGCAAAGCGTCTGAATACTTATGTGAATGTGATATTTCAGTTGTTTCTATGTAATACGTTTGCAAAAAATTCTAAAAAATGCTCTGAATACTTTCCGAATGCACTGTATATCCAGTATCAGAGAGAGAGAATTGTGTTGCCTCATTAGGATTCTGTGAAGCGTCCAGCAGGGCTTTGACCTGGCCCAGGGCTCCCTCCCTCTCAGACAGCCCGCCAGAGGCCTGCACCGGGTCAGTGTTGTCTGCTGGGATCTCTGACCCCTGCGACAGGAGGTCATCGTGTTGGTGCTACGTCCGGGTGCCGCGCCCTCTTCCCAGACGGTTCTCGAGCTGAAGGTAGACACCCTGTTGGTGCTGACGTCTGATGAGGATGACGTCCGGCGTGAATATTCATATTTTATAGTCGCTGTGGGAGTGGTCATATTGAATAGTCATACTGGTGGTGTGGCCCTCTTCACCATCCGACACAGAGAGGTTCTCCGAGCTGAAGGTAGACACCAACTGGCACTTGGTGATACTGGTCGGACGTCTGATGAGGATGAACGAGGGAGAAGAGGGGGATGAAAGAAGAGAGGAATCCAGTTTAGTTTCAGTTTTGATCCATTCATTTGATTAATATTGAATATTCATATTTTATAGTCATATTTAATAGTCATATTGAATAGTAATATTGAACAGTCATACTGAACATTCATATTGAATAGTCATATTGAATAGTCATATTTGACAGTCATATTGAATAGTCATATTTGACAGTCATATTGAATAGTCATATTGAACAGTCATATTGAAGAGCCATACTGAACAGTCATATTGAACAGTCATACTGAACAGTCATACTGAACAGTCATATTGAATAGATATATTGAACAGTCATATTGAATAGTCATATTGAACAGTCATTAAATAGTCATATTCAATAGTCATATTGAACAGTCATACTGAACAGTCATTTAAATAGCCATATTGAACAGTCATACTGAATATTCATATTTTATAGTCATATTTAACAGTCATATTGAACATTAATATTGAATAGTCATATTGAATAGTCATATTTAATAGTCATATTTAATAGTCATATTGAATAGTAATATTGAACAGTCATACTGAACAGTCATATTTAATAGTCATATCGAATAGTCATATTTGACAGTCGTACTGAACAGTCATATTGAACAGTCATATTGAACAGTCAAACTGAACAGTCATACTGAACGGTCATACTGAACAGTCATATTGAATAGTCATATTGAACAGTCATACTGAATAGTCATATTGAACAGTCATACTGAATGGTCATACTGAATAGTCATACTGAACATTCATATTGAATAGGCATATTGAACAGTCATACTGAACAGTCATATTGAACGGTCATACTGAACGGTCATACTGAACGGTCATATTGAATAGTCATATTGAACAGTCATATTGAATAGTCATATTGAACAGTCATATTGAATAGTCATATTGAACAGTCATACTGAACAGTCATATTGAACAGTCATATTGAACAGTCATACTGAATAGTCATACTGAACAGTCCTACTGAACAGTCCGACTGAACAGTCATACTGAATATTAATTGAATAACCACTTCCACCACTTCCACAAAATCTCTGATTAGAATAGTAATATTTTACAAATGTTATTTTTATCACGGTACCAAACACTATGACTCCTAAAATCATATCACATAACCATTTAGTGGAGATATCAAAGATGAGAAAATAAAACATTTGTATCTGTTTTTTGGGCACTGAAGTACAGCAACATGCTGTACTCACCTTCAGTGCTGGGGAGTAGTGAACTACATATAATTCAACTAGTGATTTAACTACATTTTGCAGTAGCTTGGTGGTAGTTGAACTACATTCTAATCTTGGTAGTGTTTTCATTACTTTTGACATGTAGCAGTGTAGCTAACTACTGGAATTACACACTACCTGTTTTGCTAAAATAAAATATGGGTAGGCAAGAATTGTCTTTCTTTTTCAGCATCAGACATGCCTAATTCTCACTTGAAACACAGTTTTCGTGTTTAATGGGCTAAATGACACATTCTGTTAACGTCTGACTCCAGAGTGGTCTGTTCTTGCAATTTGTAGTCTATGACGTTTCAGATTTAGATATGAAAATGTATCACAAATTAGATTGGATATAGTGAACTACTTTTTCAACTATATTTTTCTTAAGGGTAGATTTAGTGCATCTTAACTTATTCCAGTGTGAAGTAATCTGTAGCTTGGTAAACTATATTTTCCGAGTAGCTTCCCCAACACTGCTCACCGTCTCCGTGGCAACTCCACCTCGCTGTCAACCTCCCCCTCCTCCTCCTCTGAAGACACGCCACGCCTCTGTGGACACAGCAGGGAAAACAGAATGGGTTAGCTAACAGATTCACAGAGATGAAAAGAGAGAGTACACACTGAACATAACTAGCTTCCATTGGGACTGTACCTGTTTGCGTGCGATGGCCGCCCTGTACAGGATAGCTGAGGGAGTGAGATGGCCTGATGCCCCCCGGGGTAACCTCATACCACTCACTCCCTCTTCCTTATCGTCCCCATCGTGGGGCAGGCGTGGGCCGCCCAGCACAGACCCCCTCCCGGCGGCCGCCCCCCTTCCACATGGCGAGTCTGGGCTGCTAGAGAAGGGGAACGAGGCCGCGTCCTCGCTGGGCGTGTCGCTGCGTGGGGTGGTCTCTGTGAGGTCATCCAGACCCCCCGCGCCCCCCTCGGACCCCCCTAGGCCCGCGGAGGCGCTCAGGCTGCCGCCCCTCTCAAGCCCCCCAACGGTAGGTTCTCCTTTCCCTTGACCGTCAGCCGCCAGTGTGGTGCAGATGAGGTCCGGGCTGGAGGAGGACAGCTGCCTCTGCTGCTGCTCGTGGCCCAGGGCCCGCAGGGCCACGCTGGGTTCCTGGAGCTGCTTGGAGGGGCCCGTGCTGGAGCTGTTGGCCTGGGTAGGGTTTTCCCCATCGGGAGTGGGTTGAGTGGCCTTCAGGCCGGCAAGGTCCCCGCTGCTGCCCTTGCCAGGCTTGCGGTGGCGGGTCTTGACCCTACGCGAGCGGCTAGGAGACGTGGAGCCCCTGTTGGAGCAGGAGGGGATAGTGACCTGCATCACGGAGGAATCCATCTTGGGAATGATCACCTCTGACTTGAGGATGTCTGGCCTATGAGAACAGAATAGAATAGGAAATTATGGTCAGATGTGAAATAATTGGATAATAAATCTTCAGCTATTTATAATGGTTTCAATCGAGTATTTAGTTTTGCATGATCCACCTCCTTATAGGGTTCAGATAAGAACTACGCTGGTCTCCTATGCTTTTGGCTCTCGGAATGAACTCTCACCTCTTTCCAGAGGGCAGTTTCTGTGGGACATTTCTCTTCTTGATGAGTTTGTCCATGGAGTTGGAGGAGCTAGTCTGTCTGGAGCTGTGGTGCTTGAACAGTCCTGGATACTTCTTATCTAAAGACTGCTCTCTCCTAGGAACACATCAATACCATTCATGTTGTTTGCATAAGAAATCGAGAAACTAGTCTGTTCTACATATTCTATTTCTATGACTTGTATCCTCTATAACCCGAAATAGCAGAGACTATTTATCAACTCACTTTGAAACACTGCATGTTCAGAAGGTCTATATGCCAGAATAGCTGACATGATTCATGTGATAAATCTGACTTTTCCTTATGCAAATGATCCGAGAATTAGCTAAACAACTAAATAAGCATCGAAGTGCTTTGATTGAGGGAGCCACCTACTTCTGCAGCTCTTTCTCTTTGAGCTCCAGCTGCAGCATGACAGCGTTGAGCTCCATGTAGAGGTTGTTGGTCCTCTCCAGCTTCCTCTCATAGTGCTCCCGGATGTCCAGAGCGTGCCTGAATAGAAAAGAGCGCACAAATGACATCATGATCCGCATGAAAGGATGCAAGAAGTGTGCCCTGAGACTATTATTTTCTATCTCTTTCTTTTTTTCTATCTTCATAGATAGATAAGGGAAGGGCATTGGATAAAAAGGAACGGTAGACATTTGATGTTAGCGAAACTGCCTGTCGACATGACCATGCGATTACTGTACTTTAGTTACACAGCTCATAACAAGGCACTGCCCACTGGGCACACACTGGTTGAATCAATGCTGTGTCCATGTCATTTTAATGAATTGAGTCTGGGCCCAGTGGGTGGTGGTTTTTCTCTGACACTATCCTGGCATAGCATCACATCCAGCATCTAAAAGGGAAGAATAACTCTGCCTGTCAGAGTGTAGTGGTACAGACCTGAGCTCCTCTCTGCGCCGGTTGATCAGTTCCTCGTCCAGTCGGTGCAGACAGGTCCCCTCAGACTTAATCTTCTCAAAGTGCTGCTTCACCTCCTCCCGCCACTCAGCCTGCGCAACACACACACACACACACACACACACACACACACACACACACACACACACACACACACACACACACACACACACACACACACACACACACACACACACACACACACACACACACACACACACACACACACACACACACACACACACACACTTAGACACTGGGTATGTGTGTGAGTGTACACGTGTATGCACATATTTGTGCACTCATATCTGTCACTTGGGAATGTGTTTGCTTGTGTATGAGTTCATCAGGTTGTGTGAGATATAGTGTAGAGTAGGCTACCTGAGACTTGAAGTATGTCTCCTGTGGGGTGGAGAGTACATCAGCTGAGGCTATATCCAGATGGAGAAGGATCTGACGGAAAGAGGGTCTATTTCTGGGTTTACAGTTCCTGCAAAGCCAAGGGGATATTTTCAGTCAGAGACAACTCTGGTATATCTACTGTATAATCAATATGGTTCTACGTGGGACAAGTCTTAAAGGTTTAAAAGGACAGAATTTCCCGCTATCTATTTCCACTGCCGCCTCTCACCTCTCTCTCCTCTTTTCCACCATCCCTCTCTTTCCCTCCTTCCATCTCCACTCACCAGCACTGCCTCAGGAGGATTTTGAAGCCGTCTGGGCAGCTCTCGGGGATAGGGAGGTTCAGGCTGTTGTTGCCCACCCCCCAGATGATGGCAGAGGAGTCCACATCCTTATAGGGGACCTCCCCGGTCAGCATCTCCCACAGCACCACCCCAAACGACCTGCAGTTCACAACACTCCTTATGTTAGTGATCACTGAGATGGGATTGCATTGGTCATCTTTTCTATGGCCAAGAATCTTTCACTTACCAGATGTCCACCTTCTCCGATACGGGTTCATTCCGAATGACCTCTGGGGCCATCCAGGCCACCGTACCAGCGAAGGACATCTTCATGCTCTTATCAATGAGCTCCTTGGAGGTGCCGAAGTCAGAGATCTTCACTAGGTCATCATGGGTAATCAGCATACTTCCAAGGGTAGAAAGAAAACCACTATTATTGTAGATGTTCTTAAGCCAGAAATAGCAAAACATTTTATTAGAAAGAGCTCACTGATTGACTTTGGAGACTTCTAGTCTCTATAAGCCAGGGGTGGACGACATACAGCCCGCCGACCGGACTTGGTCCGCGAGCCCATTCAATCCAGCCCACGGGTGGAATTATCATTTTTGGGGGTGTTAAAAAAACACTCCGGGACACTCTTGAACGGACTTGGTTTTGACTAACAAATTGGTCGTAAAAAAATATGTACGGCCCTCGGTTGAATTTGGAAATCGCGATGGGGCCCTCGAGCCAAAATGATTGCCCACACCTGATATAGGCGGACGGTTTCGATAATATCGAGCACATGGACTCACTTGGGGGACTTGAGGTCTCTGTGGATGATCTTGTGGAGGTGCAGGTAGTTCATGCCCCCGGCGATGCCCATGGCCCAGTCAATGAGCAGGGAGGGGGTGATCTTCCTGCCTGCTCTCAGCACCTCGTACAGCTGGCCCTGGGCACAGTACTCCATCAGGATACAGTAGCAGGGAGCCTGGGTGCAGATACCCCTGGGGGAAAGAGAGGTAGGGAAGAAGGAAAGGAGGAAGGGAGGGACAATGGTAAAGAGGAGAATAATAGAGTCAATGTCTGATGATGTCATGATGGTTTGCCTGGTCTAGGCTACAATAGCTCGGACCAACAGTTGAGTATATGTTTATACGTTCTACTACTATAGTCATATACATCTCTACATCTCTGTTCTCTTGGGGTCAGGGTCAGGGAGTTTTTCTCACTTGAAGGTGATGATGTTGGGGTGCTTGAGTTTGCGTAGGTGTTTGATCTCCGTCTCCTTGATGTCCCGGACTTTCTTGACGGCCACATCCTCTCCATGGAACTTCCCCAAGAAGACCGCCCCCTGGGCCCCGCTGCCAACCCATTGCAGGTCCGAGATCTCTTCAAATGGAACCTCCCAGGATTCTAAGAATGCAACATCAACACAAGGAAGCAGTAAGTGACAGGCAGTGGGTGGCAGACGGCTCTAAGCAAACCAGCTGAGATGTATCATATAAACGACATCATCTGTTGCATTTTAATGGTCCACAAGGGAAAGACATCTAGAGTACATACAGTGGGGAGAACAAGTATTTGATACACTGCCGATTTTGCAGGTTTTCCTACTTACAAAGCATGTAGAGGTCTGTAATTTTTTTATCATAGGTACACTTCAACTGTGAGAGACGGAATCTAAAACAAAAATCCAGAAAATCACATTGTAAGATTTTTAATGAATTAATTTGCATTTTATTGCATGACATAAGTATTTGATCATCTACCAACCAGTAAGAATTCCAGCTCTCACCGACCTGTTAGTTTTTCTTTAAGAACCCCTCCTGTTCTCCACTCATTACCTGTATTAACTGCACCTGTTTGAACTCGTTACCTGTATAAAAGACACCTGTCCACACACTCAATCAAACAGACTCCAACCTCTCCACAATGGCCAAGACCAGAGAGCTGTGTAAGGACATCAGGGATAAAATTGTTGACCTGCACAGGCTGGGATGGGCTACCGGACAATAGGCAAGCAGCTTGGTGAGAAGGCAACAACTGTTGGTGCAATTATTAGAAAATGGAAGAAGTTCAAGATGACGGTCAATCACCCTCGGTCTGGGGCTCCATGCAAGATCTCACCTCGTGGGGCATCAATGATCATTAGAAAGGTGAGGGATCAGCCCAGAACAACACGGCAGGACCTGGTCAATGACCTGAAGAGAGCTAGAACCACAGTCTCAAAGAAAATCATTAGTAACACACTACGCCGTCATGGATTAAAATCCTGCAGCACACGCAAGGTCCCCCTGCTCAAGCCAGCACATGTCCAGGCCTGTCTGAAGTTTGCCAATGACCATCTGGATGAACCAGAGGAGGAATGGGAGAAGGTCATGTGGTCTGGTGAGACAAAAATAGAGCTTTTTGGTCTAAACTCCACTTGCCGTGTTTGGAGGAAGAAGAAGGATGAATACAACCCCAAGAACACCATCCCAACCGTGAAGCATGGAGGTGGAAACACCATTCTTTGGGGATGCTTTTCTGCAGAGGGGACAGGACGACTGCACCGTATTGAGGGGAGGATGGATGGGGCCATGTATCGCGAGATCTTGGCCAACAACCTCCTTCCCTCAGTAAGAGCATTGAAGATGGGTCGTGGCTGGGTCTTCCAGCATGACAACGACCCGAAACACACAGCCAGGGCAACTAAGGAGTGGCTCCGTAAGAAGCATCTCAAGGTCCTGGAGTGGCCTAGCCAGTCTCCAGACCTGAACCCAATAGAAAATCTTTGGAGGGAGCTTAAAGTCCGTATTGCCCAGCGACAGCCCCGAAACCTGAAGGATCTCGAGAAGGTCTGTATGGAGGGGTGGGCCAAAATCCCTGCTGCAGTGTGTGCAAGAACTACAGGAAACGTATGATCTCTGTAATTGCAAACAAAGGTTTCTGTACCAAATATTAAGTTTTGCTTTTCTGATGTATCAAATACTTATGTCATGCAATAAAATGCTAATGAATTACTTAAAAATCATACAATGTGATTTTCTGGATTTTTGTTTTAGGTTCCGTCTCTCACAGTTGAAGTGTACCTATGATAAAAATTACAGAACTCTACATGCTTTGTAAGTAGGAAAACCTGCAAAATCAAATACTTGTTCTCCCCACTGTATATATAACTTTCCTATGGATAAAATTACTTAATATTGACACATTAGTAGGTGTTTTCCACGTTATAGCATCATATCTCACGATTGGATCAATATGAGCAGTGTACAGTAAGATTGCAGTTGGAGAGCAAACAGCTGCACGTCTCCCCAGAGCTAATCTCTCATCTCCCATAATCTGTCATAAGAGTACAGTAGATAGATGAATAACTGAGAGTTTGGTCACTGTGAGAAGACAGATGCCAGTAGGCGGAATAAGAGAGACAAGCAGATTAATTCTGCATGAGGTCCACTGAAGTTTTGTGGTCTCAAGGGACCTGCTGCTGTAGAGGCAGCTGTTCTTGTTGTCTCGTTAACCAGCTGTGAATCCACTACCGTAGATAAGACTGTGAATGAGGCTAGTGCAAAGGTAACATCAGCCGCATTATGGCGGAGAGTAGGGGATGGTGGCAGGAAGGCATAGTGAGAGATATAAAAAGAGAGAGAAATGTAAGCCATTTTAGTGAATACCCTCCAAAATGAAAAGTGGCAAGGAAGAGCAGCATCTCGAAGTTGAACCTTTTTATTGGATATATAATGCATCACCATGGTTACGGATTTACCTCAACATCTTTCACAGTGACTGACTAACATTTCAAGTGACAATAGATTCAGTATCCTACATGACATCGCCATGTATTTATGTATTGGTTAAGGTATTCAGTATCCTAAAAGTATACAAAAGTCATTATTAAACACAGAAGACCTTGTGCTGAAGTGACAAAGAACTGGCTGTTATACTCACTCCAGACACCTTCCTGGTTATGCTTGTGTTCGGGGGAGTATGCTTTCCCGATCATGGTCCAGACGGGTTTCAGGCAGCCAAACAGCCCCTCCAGAAACCCTCCACCTCCTTGCTGCATCCGGATGTTGTCTGATTGGCTACGGACGGCCCCAGCCTCAGAGCTAAGCCCCGCCTCTGCCCCGCCCCCACACTGGCAGGCCTCATGCTCGTGTAACTTCAGCACACTGTTGTCAAAGTGGGCCGGGGGCCCGTCACTAGGGGTGGGGCTGCTGCCGCAGGTGTGGGGGCACCCCTCAACCCCGCCTGGCACCCCTGGTGCCCCACCGGTGTCGATGGACAACACGTTGCGGAGGACACACTGGGTGGGGGTCAGGTCGGTCTCTGGGGTGCAGGCAGGGGTGTCTGCATCCAACCTGCGGAAGGGGGGCTCTGAGATGGGGGTGCTGAAGCCTGAGAGAGAGGGGGAGGGGGCGCGGGGCTCATGGATGCAGGTCCCACTCATCAGGGGTCCCACAACACAGTAGCCAAGGATGGATGGGAGTACAGAGGGAGAAGGGGAGGCCTGGATGGGGAGAAACAAAAATGAAGAGGAAAGAAAAAATAAAATGAATCACTATAAATCAGCATAATCCATTAATACCTGCTCTTTTGGCTGTTTGGAGCTGTCCAGTGCTGAAATATACCTGTATCTCAGTTTCTCATTCAAAATTGTGTTTTCTGAATGTTTGGCCTTGTCAGTATGATACATATACTCTCAGATAATAGGGTACGGTTAGGGTCAGAAGCATACCACAGTTTTGCGAGCTTGGCAAACCTGTATTGGGGTGTTTTCTGCAGATCATTTCAAGCTGTCAGGTTGGATGGGGAGCATCACTGAACATCTATTTTCAGGTCTCTCATCAGATGTTAGATTGGGTTCAAGCCCGGGCTCTGCCTGGGCCACCCAAGGACATTCAGACATGTCCTAAAGGAACTCCTGCGTTGTGTTGGCTGTGTGCTTAGGGTCATTGGAAGGTCATTGGAAGGTCATTGCAAACTCCAAGCGGACTGTCATGTACCTTTTACTGAGGAGTGTCTTCCGTCTGGCAACTCTACCACAAAGGCCTGATTGGCGGAGTGCAGATTGGTGGAGTGCAGAAGGAGTTGTCCTTCTGGAAATTCTCCCGTCTCCACAGGTGAACTCTGAGAGTGACCATTGGGTTCATGGTCACCTCCCTGACCAAGGCTCTTCTCCCCCGATTGATCAGTTTGGCCAGGCGGCTAGCTCTAGGAAGAGTCTTGGTGCTTCCAAACTTTTTTAATTTAAGAATTATTGAGGCTATTCATCTTGGGGACCTTCAATGCTTCAGAAATGTTTTGGTACTCTTCCCCAGATCTGTGTTCTTGGAGACCTTCAGTGCTGCAGATACCCTTCACTAGATCTGTGTCTTGACACAATCCTTTCTCGAAGCTCTACGGACAATTCCTTCAACCTCATGGCTTGGTTTTTGCTCTGGCATGCACTGTCAACTGTGCAACCTTATATAGACAGCTGTGTGCCTTTCAAATCATGTCCAATCAATTGAATTTACCACAGGTGGACTCCAGCCAAGTTGTAGAAACATCTCAAGGGTGGTCAATCGAAACAGGATGCACCAAACTCAATTTCGAGTCTCATATCAAAGGGTCTGAATACTTATGTAAATAAGACATTTTTTATTTTTTATTTGTAATACATTTGCAAAAAATGTCTAAAAACCTGTTTTTGCTTTGTCATTATGGGGTATTGTGTGTAGATCGATGAGATTTTTTTTACCGTAACAAAATGTGGGAAAAATGGAAGTGGTCTGAATACTTTATGAATGCACTGTATAATCTCACATGGTACTGTTCTGTACCTTTGTTCTGTACATTTGGGGATTATCTAGTATAATGTAAAAATGTTGTACCCGATATTTGGAATATAAAAGGTACAATCATAGGAGGCATGGCTGAGTTGGGGTGGCATTCAGTTAGTTATTTTTGGCCACCTGTGATTGAAAGTGGTGTACCAGTTTAAGCAGTCTATGGTTATGTTAATTCAAGTTTGAGCATGTCTGCTGCTAGTTCTGAAGTCTTTATAAAGGCTTACATAAAAGCATGTGACAATAAAGAGCTGCAATTAATATTTCAGCGACGTTAACCCAACACTGATCAAACTAGTCAAGAGTTATATGGACCTCTTAGCCTACTGATTAACGTGTTGATGTGACAGTTGCTCAACCCAGGTTCGAGTCCCAGGCTACTCCCACGAATTCACTACACTGGTGTCAGAAGCGGGATGGCGGAGAGGTGTGAACACATGAGGAGCTTGGTATAGAGAAGAGGTACATTTTTTGTCACTGTGATGGTACTCTAAAAAGGGAAATTTGTACAAACTGCAAGGATATATACCTATAACTAACAATGGATTTCGCTTACAGGTACCACTACAGTGACAAGCGTTTGGAACCCTTCAAGTACAATTTGGTACCTTCTTTAAGTTTAAGTAGAGTAGAAATTATTTTAATCAAGTCAACTACAAAGGTGTTGTTCCCTCAGCAGAAAGACTGTCTGTAAACAGACTAAACATCAGACAGATGGGCCTTACTTTGTGGGAGAAGAGAGGGAGAGAGAGAGAGAAAAAAATTACTACAGGGAATCAACAAAAATCTTGCTCTACCTTTCTTTTTTTTAAATAAACACTCCTGTGAGAACAAGTCAACCGTTTCAATGCAATTTCTCCTCAATATAGACTCAATTATTCAGTAAACCACATTTTAATATCTATGAATCTATGAACGGGATCGAGGCAGTCAAACAGGGCCAAATCATCTGGAATGGGAAACAGTTTTATGAATGAACCAGGAAGATAGCAGTGACTACAGAATACACCTGACCTTTATCCCCAGGGTGAATCCCTTAGGAGTGTCACCATAGGGCAGGAAAGCCTATATATTTGTTACATTATGGATATGGATAGTACTCTGTTGGAATCAATAAGGATGAGTAAGCTGCTATGCTTCTTCTGGTACTGTATGTATGGAATGGTCCTGTTATATGCTTGGCTTGACAGTGTTATGCTGCAACCAATTCATTTACAATACTGTACAAGTCATGGCATTGTATCTATGTAGAATATGCCGAAATTGCATAACTAACCCATTGAGGTGTGTGTGTGTGCGTGCGTACGTGTGCGTGTGCGTGTGTGTGTAAGTAAGAGAGAGAGAGAGAGAACTGCCACATGTACCCAATTTACATTATACGGCAGCCCCTTACTCTGTACTGCACCACCGCATGAGAATAGAATAGAGAGCGTTAAATGGGAAAAACACTGGGCCACAGTGGGAAGGAGCACTTTCGCTCACAAATGCAGGGAGATCTATCTTTAAATAACCAAGGATGTGATGATGACACTCACTAGCATCACAGTCGACGTGCATGAATTAAAGCCCGAACCGTACGAGTCCATCCATGCCAAGTCTAACTGCCGCATCGTCTGTAGATTTACTTAATGTTGGCACCAACACAAACATATTTCGTAATAGATTATCACGCTGCTGCATAAATATGATCTCTCGCATTAATCAGCGATTATGCATTTTCTCCTGGATTGACGTGCTGTTACGCTACAATGTGAACAGAGTACGAACAGAGTACATTGCATGAGGCAAAGACAACCCTACATGAACATCTCATTATACCTGATTTCCTATTTGATCTATAATACTTGATAGCATGACATTCCCATACCTTTCTGCCTGGTTGATGTCGCGTTGTCAAGTACGGGATGGGTTCAGCTTGCTACATGCGATAATTAAGAACAAATGTCGTTTTTCCTCTCCGGACTTACAGTCGTTTTATTGCGTGAAAGTCCCTTTCCACGAGTTCACGTTAACAGAACGAATCCCAGCGGGCAAATTGTGTTATCAATAACCGGGGAACCATGGAACGTGAGTCGCGCGCTGTGTTGGGGGAGGGAGCTGTCTCCTTCCCAGTGCTGAATTGACGTCACGGAGGAGCAAGCTACCCACAAGGGGGCGCGAATATCGCCCCCACAAAATTGTACAGTGGTTTCCATCTTTTCAGCAACGTTTCATAAACTGTCTTCGAGTCATGTGAGTTCCACTGACTTCTTTGTTCTTTGCTTGAGATGATGTCTTTGGAAATGTTTTGCACACACAATGAATGGTTCAGATACGGTAAGATAACGTGGGGTAACTAGCACTCCCCAAGAACAATGTCCAATTGCTGACACAAGAAAAGCAAAGTTTGGTAAAACATTTGGAATATGGATGATGGTCATGCTTAGAAAAACAAACTATGAAGGCAAGTAAGTGACTACAGTTTACGCTTTTTTAATCAAATGTTTTTTTTAAATAAAATATTTTGGGGTAACTTATGTTAAAATCTATTTTTTTTTAATGTGTTGAGTGATTAACTAAATTAACTAGTGATTAAGTTAAAGTCCAAGTATCAAATATTGAAATAAAATGGCATCATCTCACTGTTAATATCCTCACTATGATGAGGTTTTGATGTAAGGTCCCTCTTTTTATTGTCCCATCAAATCATGTCCACATCCTAAAGTATCTACAAAATGACTATGTAACTCATTTAAGTTATTTGGACATGATTTGAACATGATTTGGAAAATGCTAATTTAGTCACTATTGACTTACATCGGATCTAACTTAATTAGATTATAATTAGATTACCAGTCAAAAGTTTGGACACACCTACTCATTCAAGGATTTTTCTAGATTATTTTCTATTTTATACATAAATAATAGTGAAGACATCAAAACTATGAAATAACACATATGGAATAATGTAGTAACCAAAAAAGTGTTGAACAAATCAAAATATATGTTATATTTGAGATTCTTCAAAGTAGCCACTTTTGCCATTGAAAACAGCTTTGCACACTATTGGCATTCTCTCAACCAGCTTCACCTGGAATGCTTTTTCAAACATCTTGAAGGAGTTCACACATAAGCTGAGCACTTGTTGGTTGCTTTTTTTCTTCACTGTGCGGTCCAACTCATCCCAAACCATCTCAATTGGGTGAGGTCAGGTGATTGTGGAGGCCATGTCATCTGCTGCAGAAATCCATCACTCTCCTCCTTGATCAAATAGGCCTTACACAGCCTGGAAGTGTGTTGGGTCATTATCCTGTTGAAAAACAAATGATAGTCCCACTAAGCACAAATCAGATAGTATGGCGTATCGCTGCAGAATGCGGTGGTAGCCATGCTGTTTAAGTGTGCCTTGAATTCTAAATAAATTGCTGACAGTGTCACCAGCAAGCACCCCCACACCATTGCACCTACTCCTCCATGCTTCACAGTGGGAACCACACATGCGGAGATCATCCGTTCACCTACTCCGCATCTCAAAAGGACACGGCGCTTGGAACCAAAAAATTTGACTCATGAGACCAAAGGACAGATTTGCACCAGTCTAATGTCCATTGCTTGTGTTTCTTGGCCCAAGCAAGTCTCTTCTTATTATTAGTGTCCTTTAGTAGTGGTTTCTTTGCAGCAATTGGACCATGAATGCCATATTCACGCAGTCCCCTCTGAACAGTTGATGTTGAGATGTGTCTGTTATTTATTTGGGCTGCAATTTCTGAGGCTGGTCACTCTAATGAACTTATCCTCTGCAGCAGAGGTAACTCTGGGTCTTCCTTTCCTGTGGCGGTCCTCATGAGAGCCAGTTTCATCAAAGCTCTTGATGGTTTTTGCAACGGCAGCTTTCCACATTTTGAAATTTTGACATATTCCCCATTCACTGACCTTCATGTCTTAAAGTAATGATGGACTGACGTTTTTCTTTGCTTATTTGAGCTGTTCTTGCCATAATATGGACTTGGTATTTTACCAAATAGGGCTATCTTCTGTATGCCACTCCTACCTTGTCCCAATACAACTGATTGGCTCAAATGCATTAAGAAGGAAAGAAATTCCACAAATTAAGTTTTAAACAAGGTACACCTGTTAATTGAAAAACATTCCTGGTGACTACATCATGAAGCTGGTTGAGAGAATGCCAAGCGTGTGCAAAGCTGTCATCAAGGCAAAGGGTGGCTACTTTGAAGAACCTAAAATCTAAAATATATTTGGATTTGTTTAACCCTTTTTAGTTACTACATGATTCCATGTGTGCTATTTCATAGTTCTGATGTCTTCACTTATTCCACAAAGTAGAAAATAGTAAAAATAAAGAAAAACCCTTGAATAAATGGGTGTATCCAAACTTTTGACTGGTACTGTATATATATATATATATATATATATATATATATTAATTGCACTCTACCCCTACTTCACCTGGCTATCAGCGGAGCCTTGTCTGGCAGTGAAACAGTTCATTCAGCCTCATTTATTGACTTTTTTTTAAACAGCTGGTATGGCTGAGTGTTTGTGTTATGCAGGTGAATGAGGACCCAAAAGCGACTTGGCGAAAACAGAGTTTTTAATCCAGTAAGATACTTAACAAAACAAAAGGCATAATACTACTTAAAGACGAGAACAGACTGAGACTTGATCAAGAACTGCAGGTTGCCTCGGGAAGGCACTTGAACCTAGCAGACTCAGACACCTGCTCACCACGCAGCATCTGAGGGAAACACGACACGACAGGGCAAAACATAGACACAGCACGGTGAATATAGACAAGGATCCGACAGGGCAGGTACGGAAAACAAGGAGAGAAATAGGGACTCTAATCAGGGAAAAGGATCGGGAACAGGTGTGGGAAGACTAAATGATTGATTAGGGGAATAGGAACAGCTGGGAGCAGGAACGGAACGATAGAGAGAAGAGAGAGCGAGAGAGTGAGAGAGGGAGGGGAGAGAGAGGGATAGAAAGAGGGAAAGAACCTAATAAGACCAGCAGAGGGAAACGAATAGAAGGGGAAGCACCGGGACAAGACATGATAATTAATGACAAAACATGACAGTACCCCCCACTCACCGAGCGCCTCCTGGCGCACTCGAGGAGGAACCCTGGCGGCAACGGAGGAAATCATCAATAAGCGAACGGTCCAGCACGTCCCGAGACGGAACCCAACTCCTCTCCTCAGGACCGTAACCCTCCCAATCCACTAAGTATTGGTGACCCCGTCCCCGAGAACGCATGTCCATGATCTTACGTACCTTGTAAATAGGTGCGCTCTCGACAAGGACGGGAGGGGGAGGGAAGACGAACGGGGTGCGAAGAAAGGGCTTGACACAGGAGACATGGAAGACAGGATGGACGCGACGAAGATGTCGCGGAAGAAGCAGTCGCACAGCGACAGGATTGACGACCTGGGAGACACGGAACGGACCAATGAACCGCGGAACGAGAAGCTGTCGTAAGAGGAAGGTTGCGATGGAAAGCCACACTCTCTGGCCGCAACAATACCTTGGACTCTTAATCCTGCGTTTATTGGCGGCTCTAACAGTCTGTGCCCTGTAACGGCAAAGTGCAGACCTCACCCTCCTCCAGGTGCGAACGTTGGACAAACGCTTGAGGGGAGGGAACGCTGGACTCGGCAAGCTGGGATGAGAACAGAGGAGGCTGGTAACCCAGACTACTCTGAAACGGAGATAACCCGGTAGCAGACGAAGGAAGCGAGTTGTGAGCGTATTCTGCCCAGGGAGCTGTTCTGCCCAAGACAGGGTTTCTGAAAGAAAGGCTTCAAATGCGACCAATCGTCTGATTGGCCCTCTCTGCTTGACCGTTAGACTGGGGATGAAACCCGGAAGAGAGAGGACGCACCAATCAAACGACAGAACTCCCTCCAAAACTGTGACGTGAATTGCGGACCTCTGTCTGAAACGGCGTCTAACGGGAGGCCATGAATTCTGAACACATTCTCGATGATGATTTGTGCCGTCTCCTTAGCGGAAGGAAGTTTAGCGAGGGAATGAAATGTGCCGCCTTAGAGAACCTATCGACAACCGTAAGAATCACAGTCTTCCCCGCAGACAAAGGCAGACCGGTAATGAAGTCTAGGGCGATGTGAGACCATGGTCGAGAAGGAATGGGGAGCGGTCTGAAAACGACCGGCAGGAGGAGAGTTACCCGACTTAGTCTGCGCGCAGTCCGAACAAGCAGCCACGAAACGGCGCGTGTCACGCTCCTGAGTCGGCCACCAAAGCGCTGGCGAATAGACGCAAGAGTGCCTCGAACACCGGGATGACCAGCTAACTTGGCAGAGTGAGCCCACTAGTGGAAACAGGAAACGAAAAGGAGGTTACTACAGTGTGCGTGAGTGCTTGCTTAACCTGTCTTTCAATTCCCCAGACTGTTAACCCGACAACACGCCCATAAGGAAGAATCCCCTCGGGATCAGTAGAAGCCACAGAAGAACTAAACAGACGGGATAAGGCATCAGGCTTGGTGTTTTTGCTACCCGGACGGTAAGAAATAGCTTGACGGGCATTAAGTCGTTTGGCAGAACGGATGTACTCAAGGTTCTTATGGTCTGTCCAAACGACAAAAGGAACGGTCGCCCCCTCCAACCACTGTCGCCATTCGCCTAGGGCTAAGCGGATGGCGAGCAGTTCACGGTTACCCACATCATAGTTGCGCTCAGATGGCGACAGGCGATGAGAAAAATAAGCGCAACATCGTCAGACTGGAAGCGCTGGGAAAGAATGGCTCCCACGCCTACCTCTTACCTCGACAATTGTCTAGTGACGTCAGGAGTAACGAGGATAGGAGACGTTCTTTTAGAAGATCAAAAGCTCCCTGGGCGGAACCGGACCACTTAAAACACGTCTTGACAGAAGTAAGAGCTGTGAGAGGGGCAGCAACTTGACCGAAATTACGAATGAAACGCCGATAGAAATTAGCGAAACCTAAAAAGCGCTGCAACTCGACACGTGACCTTGGAACGGGCCAATCACTGACAGCTTGGACCTTAGCGGAATCCATCTGAATGCCTTCAGCGGAAATTAACGGAGGAGACATGAAAAGAGCACTTCTCAGCCTTTACGTAGAGACAATTCTCTAAAGGCGCTGTTCGAACGTGCTGAACATGAATCTCGAGTACGGTGAAAAAAATCAGGATATCGTCAAGATAGACAAAAACAAAGATGATCAGCATGTCTCTCAGAACATCATTAACTAATGCCTGAAAAACATACAATTAGACAAACGGCAGAATCAAAATGCCCTAACATTAAATCCCCCTCTCTGATTTAAGAAGTCCAACTAAAGCACCTGGCTTCTCGAAGGCTGATGACATTGATTCTTAACCGTTATGTCATTCAGCCCTCGATAATCCACGCAGGGGCGCAGAGTACCGTCCTTCTTCTTAACAAAAAAGAACCCCGCCCCGGCCGGAGAGGAAGAAGGCACTATGGTACCGGCGCAAGAGACACAGATAAATAATCCTCGAGAGCCTTACGTTGGGATGGAGTATAGTCTACCCCGAGGAGGAGTGGTCCCCGGAAGGAGATCAATACTACAATCATACGACCGGTGAGGAGGAAGGGAGTTGGCTCGGGACCGACTGAAAACCGTGCGCAGATCATGATATTCCTCCGGCACTCCTGTCAAATCGCCAGGTTCCTCCTGAGAAGTGGGGACAGAAGAAATGGGAGGGATGGCAGACATTAAGCACTTCACATGACAAGATACGTTCCAGGATAGGATAGAATTACAAGACCAATTAATAGAAGGATTATGACATACTAGCCAGGGATGACCCAAAACAACAGGTGTAAAAGGTGAACGAAAAATCAAAAAAGAAATAGTCTCACTGTGGTTACCAGATACTGTGAGAGTTAAAGGTAGTGTCTCAAATCTGATACTGGGAAGATGACTACCATCTAAGGCAAACATGGGCGTAGGCTTGTCTAACTGTCTGAAAGGAATGTTATGTTTCCGAACCCATGCTTCGTCCATGAAACAACCCTCAGCCCCAGAGTCAATCAAGGCACTGCATGTAGTAGCACCCGAACCGGTCCAGCGTAGATGGACCGACATAGGTACAGGATCTAGAAGAAGAGACCTGGAGTAGCGCTCACCAGTAGCCCTCCGCTTACTGATGAGCTCTGGCCTCTTACTGGACATGAATTGACAAAATGTCCATCAAATCCGCAATAGAGGCACAGGCGGTTGGTGATCCTCCGTTCCCTCTCCTTGGTCGAGATGCGAATACCTCCCAGCTGCATGGGCTCAGTCTCTGAGCCAGAGGAGGGAGATGGTTGCGATGCGGAGCAGGGAAACACCGTTGACGCGAGCTCTCTTCCACGAGCTTGGTGACGAAGATCTACCCGTCGTTCTATGCGGATGGCGAGAGCAATCAAAGAGTCCACACTGGAAGGAACCTCCCGAGAGAGAATCTCATCCTTGACCACTGTGTGGAGTCCCTCCAGAAAACGAGCGAGCAGCGCCGGCTCGTTCCAGTCACTAGAGGCAGCAAGAGTACGAAACTCTATAGAGTAATCCGTTATGGATCGATCACCTTGGCATAGGGAAGCCAGGGCCCTGGAAGCCTCCCCACCAAAAACTGAACGGTCAAAAACCCGAATCATCTCCTCTTTAAAGTTCTGGTAATTGTTAGAACAATCAGCCCTTGCCTCCCAGATAGCTGTTTTCGGGCCCGGCCAGTAAGGAGTGAAATGACGTAAGCAACCCGAGCTCTCTCGCTAGAGTATGTGTTGGGTTGGAGAGAGAACACAATATCACACTGGGTGAGAAAGGAGCGGCACTCCGTGGGCTGCCCGGAGTAGCAAGGTGGGTTATTAACCCTAGGTTCCGGAGGCTCGGCAGGCCAGGAAGTAACAGGTGGCACAAGACGAAGACTCTGGAACTGTCCAGAGAGGTCGGAAACCTGAGCGGCCAGGTTCTCCACGGCATGGCGAGCAGCAGACAATTCCTGCTCGTGTCTGCCGAGCATGGCTCCTTGGATCTTGACGGCAGTGTTACGAGCCTCTGTAGTGCTGGGTCCATTCCTTGGTCGGATCCTTCTGTTATGCAGGTGAATGAGGACCCAAAAGCGACTTGGCGAAAACAGAGTTTTTAATCCAGTAAGATACTTAACAAAACAAAAGGCATAATACTGCTCGTAAAGACGAGAACAGACTGGAGACTTGATCAAGAACTGCAGGTTGCCTCGGGAAGGCACTTGAACCTAGCAGACTCAGACACCTGCTCACCACGCAGCATCTGAGGGAAACACGACACGACAGGGCAAAACATAGACACAGCACGGTGAATATAGACAAGGATCCGACAGGGCAGGTACGGAAAACAAGGAGAGAAATAGGGACTCTAATCAGGGAAAAGGATCGGGAACAGGTGTGGGAAGACTAAATGATTGATTAGGGGAATAGGAACAGCTGGGAGCAGGAACGGAACGATAGAGAGAAGAGAGAGCGAGAGAGTGAGAGAGGGAGGGGGAGAGAGAGGGATAGAAAGAGGGAAAGAACCTAATAAGACCAGCAGAGGGAAACGAATAGAAGGGGAAGCACCGGGACAAGACATGATAATTAATGACAAAACATGACAGTTTGAACAAATGTGGTTTCTATTGACAATTGAGATGTGCAAACTATGGCATAAGAGGATGACAAGCGGATAAGAGGCAATCCGTAATTTCGATTAAGACATTAATGAGCGAGCTAGGACGGACGTAGTCAATAAAACTATTTTAAGTTATACTAAGGTATACTTATACACCTTTGAAGTGTACAGCCGACAGAATTCAGAACATGGGCCATTCTTACCGTGTTGTCCCTGTACACCAAGTCAGAACTGTAGGATAATTAAAGGGGGCATATAAGCAGACAATGAAAGCTCTTACAATATTAGATGATTACACTTTTCAAAAACAGGTTATAGGCTACATGTGCACCACCAAGTCAGAACAGTAGGTGAAATTAAGAGGTGAAAATAAACCAAATTATTAGGGTGAGGCACATGGGCTACTAACAGCTTGCTACACAACATACACTTAGTATTACTTTCTTAGCTACAGTATACATATCTCCCTAGCATATTACATCATTTATGCAGCAGCATACAAGACATTTTTGGACTTACCTTCCCAGCTAGCACAGTGGATCTCTGAGAGCCGGGGCACTGCTGAGATCATTAACATTTCATATTTATTTATTTTTCCATATTTTCTCGTTGTTTCTGTGATCAAAAAATACAATTAACATTTACATTAAATTATTTAAGAGTCCTGTTTAAGTTGTATTTTAGTATTTTGATACCTTGTGCAAGGCCACTGATAAGCATTAAAAACTTTGTGGATGGAGCCTCCCGAGTGATGCAGCGGTCTAAGACACTGCATCACAGTGCAAACTACATTGTTACAGATGCTAGTTCTGTACCCGTGCTGGCCACGAATGGGAGACCCATGAGCTGATGCACCATTGGCCAGGCATTGTCCGAGTTAGTGGAGGGTTTGGTTGGCCAGGATGTCCTTGTTGCATCGCACTGTAGTGACTGACTCCTGTGTCGGGCCAGGTGCATGCACGCTGACACGGTCACCAGGTGTACGGTGTTTCCTCTGACATCATTGTTTTGGGGGTGGATGGGTATAATTTATATGAATAAAATGTATAAGAGCAATATTTAAAATGACTAAATCGGTTAATTTTGTATACATTTATTTACATTTGCATCGGGCCACTTCTGGGGGGGATTCTGGTAAGATGTCGACAAAGTCGTCTGAATTCCGGTAGACAGAAACGGCCTGATGTACTTGGGCTGATTTTGATTCCAGGCCAAGTCTGAAACCTGATTCCGGAAGAAGGCCGCTTCTGGGCCGATTCCTCAATGCAGAAAGGTGGAACGGCGGTCCTTCGTGTGCAAATTTTGTCTTCAAACGATCAAAGTCTGCTATTTTTTTAATATCATTTTTAATAATTTTAGTCAATAAGATTCTTGCTACGTAAGCTTAACTTTCTGAACATTCGAGACGTGTAGTCCACTTGTCATTCCAATCTCCTTGCATTAGCGTAGCCTCTTCTGTAGCCTGTCAACTATGTGTCTGTCTATCCCTGTTCTCTCCTCTCTGCACAGACCATACAAACGCTCCACACCGCGTGGCCGCTGCCACCCTAATCTGGTGGTCCCAGCGCGCACGACCCACGTGGAGTTCCAGGTCTCCGGTAGCCTCTGGAACTGCCGATCTGCAGCCAACAAGGCAGAGTTCATCTCAGCCTATGCCTCCCTCCAGTCCCTCGACTTCTTGGCACTGACAGAAACATGGATCACCACAGATAACACTGCTACTCCTACTGCTCTCTCTTCGTCCGCCCACGTGTTCTCGCACACCCCGAGAGCTTCTGGTCAGCGGGGTGGTGGCATAGGGATCCTTATCTCTCCCATGTGGTCATTCTCTCTTTCTCCCCTTACCCATCTGTCTATCGCCTCCTTTGAATTTCATGCTGTCACAGTTACCAGTCCTTTCAAGCTTAACATCCTTATCATTTATCGCCCTCCAGGTCCCCTCGGAGAGTTCATCAATGAGCTTGATGCCTTGATAAGCTCCTTTCCTGAGGACGGCTCACCTCTCACAGTTCTGGGCGACTTTAACCTCCCCACGTCTACCTTTGACTCATTCCTCTCTGCCTCCTTCTTTCCACTCCTCTCCTCTTTTGACCTCACCCTCTCACCTTCCCCCCCTTACTCACAAGGCAGGCAATACGCTCGACCTCATCTTTACTAGATGCTGTGCTTCCACTAACCTCATTGCAACTCCCCTCCAAGTCTCCGACCACTACCTTGTATCCTTTTCCCTCTCGCTCTCATCCAACACTTCCCACACTGCCCCTACTCGGATGGTATCGCGCCGTCCCAACCTTCGCTCTCTCTCCCCCGCTACTCCCTCCTCTTCCATCCTATCATCTCTTCCCTCTGCTCAAACCTTCTCCAACCTATCTCCTGATTCTGCCTCCTCAACCCTCCTCTCCTCCCTTTCTGCATCCTTTGACTCTCTATGTCCCCTATCTTCCAGGCCGGCTCGGTCCTCCCCTCCCGCTCCGTGGCTTGACGACTCAATGCGAGCTCACAGAACAGGGCTCCGGAAGGCCGAGCGGAAATGGAGGAAAATGGCGGACCTGGCATCCTTTCACTCCCTCCTCTCTACATTTTCCTCCTCTGTCTCTGCTGCTAAAGCCACTTTCTACCACTCTAAATTCCAAGCATCTGCCTCTAACCCTAGGAAGCTCTTTGCCACATTCTCCTCCCTCCTGAATCCTCCCCCCCTCCTCCCTCTCTGCAGATGACTTCGTCAACCATTTTGAAAAGAAGATCGACGACATCCGATCCTCGTTTGCTAAGTCAAACAACACCGCTGGTTCTGCTCACACTGCCCTACCCTGTGCTCTGACCTCTTTCTCCCCTCTCTCTCCAGATGAAATCTCGCGTCTTGTGACGGCCGGCCGCCCAACAACCTGCCCGCTCGACCCTATCCCCTCCTCTCTTCTCCAGACCATTTCCGGAGACCTTCTCCCTTACCTCACCTCGCTCATCAACTTATCCCTGACCGCTGGCTACGTCCCTTCCGTCTTCAAGAGAGCGAGAGTTGCACCCCTTCTGAAAAAACCTACACTCGATCCCTCCGATGTCAACAACTACAGACCAGTATCCCTTCTTTCTTTTCTCTCCAAAACTCTTGAACGTGCCGTCCTTGGTCAGCTCTCCCGCTATCTCTCTCAGAATGACCTTCTTGATCCAAATCAGTCAGGTTTCAAGACTAGTCATTCAACTGAGACTGCTCTTCTCTGTATCACGGAGGCGCTCCGCACCGCTAAAGCTAACTCTCTCTCCTCTGCTCTCATCCTTCTAGACCTATCGGCTGCCTTCGATACTGTGAACCATCAGATCCTCCTCTCCACCCTCTCCGAGTTGGGCATCTCCGGCGCGGCCCACGCTTGGATTGCGTCCTACCTGACAGGTCGCTCCTACCAGGTGGCATGGCGAGAATCTGTCTCCTCACCACGCGCTCTCACCACTGGTGTCCCCCAGGGCTCTGTTCTAGGCCCTCTCCTATTCTCGCTATACACCAAGTCACTTGGCTCTGTCATAACCTCACATGGTCTCTCCTATCATTGCTATGCAGACGACACACAATTAATCTTCTCCTTTCCCCCTTCTGATGACCAGGTGGCGAATCGCATCTCTGCATGTCTGGCAGACATATCAGTGTGGATGACGGATCACCACCTCAAGCTGAACTTCGGCAAGACGGAGCTGCTCTTCCTCCCGGGGAAGGACTGCCCGTTCCATGATCTCGCCATCACGGTTGACAACTCCATTGTGTCCTCCTCCCAGAGCGCTAAGAACCTTGGCGTGATCCTGGACAACAAACTGTCGTTCTCAACTAACATCAAGGCGGTGGCCCGTTCCTGTAGGTTCATGCTCTACAACATCCGCAGAGTACGACCCTGCCTCACACAGGAAGCGGCGCAGGTCCTAATCCAGGCACTTGTCATCTCCCGTCTGGATTACTGCAACTCGCTGTTGGCTGGGCTCCCTGCCTGTGCCATTAAACCCCTACAACTCATCCAGAATGCCGCAGCCCGTCTAGTGTTCAACCTTCCCAAGTTCTCTCACGTCACCCCGCTCCTCCGCTCTCTCCACTGGCTTCCAGTTGAAGCTCGCATCCGCTACAAGACCATGGTGCTTGCCTACGGAGCTGTGAGGGGAACGGCACCTCAGTACCTCCAGGCTCTGATCAGGCCCTACACCCAAATAAGGGCACTGCGTTCATCCACCTCTGGCCTGCTCGCCTCCCTACCACTGAGGAAGTACAGTTCCCGCTCAGCTCAGTCAAAACTGTTCGCTGCTCTGGCTCCCCAATGGTGGAACAAACTCCCTCACGACGCCAGGACAGCGGAGTCAATCACCACCTTCCGGAGACACCTGAAACCCCACCTCTTTAAGGAATACCTAGGATAGGATAAAGTAATCCTTCTCACCCCCCTTAAAATATTTAGATGCACTATTGTAAAGTGGTTGTTCCACTGGATGTCATAAGGTGAATGCACCAATTTGTAAGTCGCTCTGGATAAGAGCGTCTGCTAAATGACTTAAATGTAAATGTAAATGTAAAATTTTCTGGATTTATAACTTGAAAAAAAAGGTTGAATCATGATGACCTCAGTGATCTGCAGGTCTTAGCTCTAGAAAGAGGCATGAGTTCCCGATTTACAATTCCGTTGGATGAAAGTTCAAAACTTATTTTCCCAGTCGTAGCTCGTTTTTCCAGAGTTCCCAGTTGTCTTGAATTCACTAAAGTCAGATTTTGCAGTTCCGAGTTAACAATTGTTTTGAGCGTGGCACAAATCATGCTTCATTGACAGCATGGCCAATGTTGAATGTTTATAATTTTAAACTAGGAAAAGAGACCCTTATTATTAGACCTGGGACCACACAGATACAGCCACTCCATTCAATAGCAGTTAGCCACTGATTCCTTCCAAACCACTCATTGTTGAATTTGCGATTTCCAACTTGTTGTGTAATGTTTATGTCCAATGGCCGATGAGCACCAATACATTTTATCTATCATTTCTCTTAATTATTTCTCTTCATGTGACAAGGATTAAAAAGGATTTGCCAGTAGATTGTCGACATTTCATGATGATGACTGCTAGCTAAGATTTTGAAAGTATGATGTTGACATGATCAGTCCAATCAAAGCTCCTGTAGATAAAACGTGATTTGATGTCATTTTATCTGTGGCAAGTGACCTTTAGCCTTCTTGGATGGGCACTTCTAATGTAACTCTGTGGCAGCACCAAAGGGGCTAGAATTTTCGATGTCTACCCTTAGACTTGGCTGTGATGTAGTGTCCATATGAGTGACAGAACACTGAGCAAATCACAGTGCAACTCTCTGCATTTTCTGCTGGCTTGCCCCACCACAACAGAAAACACTGAGCTAGGCTGAAACACCTGCATTTTGGAGCTGCCTTACTCAAGAAAACAAAAACGAGACCACGTTTGTATGCAGCTTTATTAACTCAGTGATATATATATATATATTACATTGTTTGCAAACTGATATGTGATATGTATTAATGCCAAAATAACATGCAGAACAGGCAAGCCCCCAAAAAAAAACAAAAAAAACACGTGGGGCTCAAAACCGGTGGGGCTCTGCCCCACCTGCCCTGAATGACAGGTCGCCACTGCCAACATTCAATGTCTACAATTCGTTTTTACAATGTGTTTGGTTCATCCAGGCCAAGTAACAAACAGCATCAGTGTGAACCAGAGTTTGTGAGCGGAGTTGAGCTGTTGGAAATACCGCACTGCTCAGGTGCTCCAGGTCATTTGCAACGTCTCTGCTTCAAACCGCTCTGTGCTCAAAAAAGAAAACTGCCGCTCGATATTTTCTCCATTCATTAAAATCACAATTTAACCAACACCCATCTATTTTTGTGACTACCCGGGCCTACTATTTGGTTTTGAAGTATTGAAACCAAATCCTATGATTTGAATGAAAAGTGTTTGAATAAACATGAAAAGGTGAATGTAAGAAGTGCACATGTCATATTAAACAGCATATAAACATTCCAAATAGGTCAGGAGCCAGACAGGGAGCCCAAGAAGGAATGGAAAGGAATTATTCAGGCTATATTATTTATATTATTTCAAGGCTATAGCCTACAAAGAAATACATTGTGAAGCATTTGCAAGTGTGACACAAAAGGCTGGTAGGAACATAAAGCATTCAACATTGTTGTATTACATCATTATAGTCTATACATTTCGTATATAGGTTGTGACTTTACTTATAATTAAATACAAATTAAACGATAAATGACATTATTGCCTTTGAATTTATTTTTAGAATACATTTTTAGAAACATGAGTTTGGCCTGTCTGTGGCTTCAGGCTCATGCGATGGTGCCTGGAGATCGGGCCAGTAGCGGAGAGTATCCATTCCACACTTGCAGGATGCTAAACATCATTTTCGCCATTCTTGACAGGCTGGGCAGAGACCCTGATTTTGGAGTTATTTATATAGGTAGGCCTAAAGGTTTTTAAGGCAAAATAACCCAATCAAAACGGAAAGCTTCTTGAATACCGGCATATACCAAGCCTATTGGGCCAACTATGGCCTATTGTATAGATAGATAATAGAACAAACATGAACGAAACGTTTAAGATATGTGTTTTTTTGTTTAGAAACACTTTGCTCAATGACACACGTAGTTAGCTATCACCTCATTCCTTTATTTTAGCATGTGAATGTAGTACACCACCATGCCTCGGGACACGTGTCCTTTCAGATTCCATTATGATTATTTAGTTGTGGACAACTCCCTCTCTTGCTCCTCATCATTTGTACGTCATCTTGATTAGGCACATGTGTGTTTTATCCGTTTCTTTATGAAAATATTTAGCTAACTCCAGGTCAATAGCTAAAGCAAAGGGGCTATAGCAGCACAGAAGTAGATTACAAATACATGCTGGGCCGGGCATGCCTAAAGTCGTGAAGTAAGCGCTACTGGAGCGTGCGAAAAGGCCGACGCTCCAGCCTTTGAGAATCTCGCTCCGAGCTCCTGTCAAACTGGGATCGCTCTGCTCCAGCTCTACCCCCCAACATCTGGTGTGAACAGAAGTAGGATGTAATGCTGCTATTTTTCCGGTAGATGACAGCAGCGCATGCACCATTGGACAAAGTACGTCCGCGTTGTGTAAATTCTCCGTATTGTATGCCTGTTACAGGCCTCCGTAGTTTACGAAACTTTCCTGACGGTCGCTGACCTGCGTTTTGAAGCAAACCTAGCTACATTTTACAGGAAAAGGAAGGTAGTTAACATCAGCTACATGGGCAACTGAGTAGTTGTTTTTTAGTAATTCTCGGTCTAGCTTGCTAGCATGGCTAAATTGCCAATCATAACTAAGCGTACTAGCTAACGTTTAGGACTAGGTAGCAATCTAGCTAACTTCGCTAGCAGCTGCATGTGATGGCTGCATGTTGAGTTTGCTAAATGTGATGTGTCTTTTTTTCCAGGAGGAATGTGGTTATGATGTGTTCTTTGGCTCTGTTCCCCCCACCGCTGTCCGGCGATGGAGAGACTTCTCAATACAACGAGTCCAACACAGATCCATCCGTCTGGTTTGAGGTGGGCGGGCTACCGTATCATTGTCAATCCCTACTACTGTTAACCGGATGGGTATAATATGTGGAACGTTCCAACAGGAATCTGTTCCAAAAAACTTCGCAAATAACAAAGGTTGCCAACAAAACAACGCATACAATTTTGAATAGCGGCAGAATAAGATGCCGGGTAGAGAGTGGGCTATTTCATAACGTTTTTCACTCACCACGTTTATTTCCCGAAAAATGTCTTTCCTCACTCTGGTAGCCTATGGGCAAACATTAAGAATAAGATACGCGGTGAGTTGATCATGCTACTTTGTATGCGTTGTTTGTTGGCAACCTTGTACTTTACGTTTTTGGAACAGATTCCTGTTGGAACGATCCACAAATTATACCCACCCCTGTTAACTTACTAGTCACCACTAGCTACAGTGTAACTTACCGAGTTGCTACAAACTGTCTGCCACTGCATTGCTTGGATGTTTAATGTTATCACCTATTAGGCAATGGTGTGTGTGGAGAGCAAGAGCTACAGTGTATGAATAATGTTGTATGTGTTTCCATTTTGCTGTAGGATTCACCTGCTCTGAATCTGTACTTCCCGCGAGAGTCACTGAAGCCTCACAGCCGCCAAGAGAGCAGCAGCAAGTCGGCCTTCAGGGACCACTGTGAGACGCTGTACACGAGGAGTGCAGGGGCTTGTGTGTGTGTGTCTCTCTCTCTCACTCTCTCGCAATTCTCGAAGCCCTGTTCACTAATCCCCACCTCTGTCTGCTAGGCGTGATGCCGGCCTGTCTGGACTCCTAAATGAGATCGCCAACTCCAGTGCAGAGGGTGAGTGCCATGTTATCGTCGTTCTTTCGCCGTCACGAAACTATTACATGCAAGCGTGGGCTCTAGATAAAGAAATTGTCATGCAAGACTTTGTATCTTTTTTTAAAGATGATCATTTTGATAACCAAACATGATAAAGAAGCATATCCCTACACCTAAAACTGCTCCAAAACAAATTTATGTTCAAACATTTAAACGTTGGCCTCAGTTGACTACTGCATGCCGCCGTTTTGATAACGCATCATCACTGGCATCACTTGGAATGGTTGGTCTGACAAGCGGCCCAGATTACAATGCATGTTATTAGCCTCAGTGAGTGTTTTCATTTTGACAATTAAAAACATAGGAAAATAAGTGCCATTTCTAGAAGGCTGTTCCGTTAGAAATGAGTCGTGTAACGTGGCATGAATGATAAATTGACAAAAATAGATACCCCGGCAAGGTTGGCTATCCATAGCTAGCCAGCTCGTCCAAACCACAGTAAGCTCCGCTATCATTGATGGATGTTTTGCCATCTAGTGACGTTAGCGGGACGTCTTGCTACAGTTATTTTTACTATGGACATTGGCAGCATCATTTGGTAGCTCTCACCAATAGGTGCCATTGATTTAACAGGAGTGGACACTGTTAACAACCCTGCATATTGGTAGCTAACTCTTTCAGAACAGACAGACACCTAACCATCTTGCATTGACTGAATACTCGCTTTTCTAGCCCAGGTATCTAGCTAGCCTCTCCTAGGTTTGGCACATCTGAAGTCCCTCACTGCAAACAATATTGAATACCGTTTTAATGTGTAGTGTACGTGATCTGCCAGCAAAATTGACTTTGTTATTGTGGGCATTACCGTGCAGTTAGCCTGTTGGCTAGCTTTGGCTATCGCAGTTTGTCCCGATACCCATGTCAAAACTACTGTAATGTTTAACACAGCTAGAGCTTACCCTCCGAATGAACACAAAAACATGTGTAAGTGGGTTTTTGAATGAACAATAGGCGCTTATTCGATGCTAGCTAACTGCTTTGAATGTGATTGTAGACATCATGCATTTAGCTAGTTTACTAATGACGGGTAACAGTAGATCTTGATGCCTCTGCCCATGTAATGTAGCCAAGATGAATGTGCTCATATATGCAAATGCATTTTTGACCGGACTATACAGGCTTGTTATCGTGGTTGCGAGTATTTTGTTGTTTTTCGAGCTCAAATTGGTTGTTTTAGCTTTTAGTTTATTCACATGTTTGATTACGGCTGCTCCTGAGTGGCGCAGAGGTCTAAGGCCCTGCATTTCAGTGCAAGAGGCGTCACTCCAGTCCCTGGTTCGAATCCAGGCTGCGTCACATCCCACCGTGATTGGGAGTCCCATAGGGCGGCGCATAATTGGTCCAGCGTTGTCCGGGGTTTGGCCCGGGTTAGGCCGTCATTGTAAATAAGAATTTGTTCTTACCCGATTTGCCTAGTTAAATAAAGGTTACATTTTTAAAAATAAAATAAAACATCTCTCGAAAAATGTGTAATATTATGTTCTAAAAGCATTTTCATACCATCACGTTCAACAAGGTTACCTGACCTCGACATGTAAACCAATGTTACAGGTTGATTTGAGTGTTTCAGTCCGTCTCCTAATTGAGTGTGTTCCCAGTGCCTAAGTGGCTAGGGGTGAGCTCGAGCTGTGTCCTGGCCTTGCTACGCTGGGTTTCCTCCTTCCACAGCTCTCTGTTTCCTCACCTAACAGTAAGTGGTCCAGTCTGTCGTTTCACATGGCTAATTCTCAGGCAGTTCCAATCAAACAATACAGAACTTGCCGGGGTGTGTTGGATTCTGCAGGCTTCTCTAAGTGACTGTCGTTATTTTGCCCTTTGTCTTCAGTTGAGCAGCGAGGAAATGACCGCCGAGTTTTCCCAAGTGCTGGACTGGTAAGACTACCTTATTTAGTTGATGAATCCCCAGTCGGATCCTTAAATATACTCTCTCTTATGTTATGTATGTCCTTGTCAAATGTGAGGTATTTGTTTACTTTCACAAAAGCATGCTCTCTGAAATCATGGCTGAAGTATGCTATGTATCTGTAGTTGTCCTCCTGTTCTTGCTCCCTGTGTCTCAGGTCGGACTGTGCAGTGCGGGGCTTTGCCTGGCACCCACACACTCAGAAGTGTGCCGTGGCCCTTTCAGACGATTCCATCAAGATCTACAACCCCAAGAGGTTAAGTCTGTCACAATGGTGCTCTCTCTCTCTCTCTCTGTCTGTCTGTCTGTCTGTCTCTCTGTCTGTCTGTCTGTCTGTCTGTCTGTCTGTCTGTCTGTCTGTCTGTCTGTCTGTCTGTCTGTCTGTCTGTCTGTCTGTCTCTGTCTCTGTCTCTGTCTCTGTCTCTGTCTCTGTCTCTGTCTCTGTCTCTGTCTCTGTGTCATTGACTATCAAACTCTATGGGCTGGCTTCGGATGAAACCTACAGTGCATTCGGAAAGTATTCAGACCCCTTGACCTCTTCCACGTTTTGTAACGTTACAGCGTTATTAGAACATTTGATTAGATGATGAGGAAAATGTTTTAATCTACGTACAGTACCAAATAATGAGAAAGTGAAAATGTTTGCAACTGTATAAAAAAAACTGAAATAACTTATTTACATAAGTATTCAGACCCTTTGCTATGAGCCTCGAAATTGAGCTCCGGTGCATCCTGTTTCCATTGATCAGCCTTGAGAAGTTTCTACAACTTGGAGTCCACCTGTAGTAAATTCAATTGATTGGACATGATTTGGAAAGGCACACACTTGTCTATATAAGATCCCACAGTTGACAATGCATGTCAGAGCAAATACCAAGCCATGAGATCGAATGACGTGTCCGTAGAGCTCTGAGATAGGATTGTGTCGGGGCACAGATCTAGTGAAGGGTATCTGCAGCACTGAAGGTCTCCAAGAACACAGTGGCCTCCATCATTCTTAAATGGAAGAAGTTTGGAACCACCAAGTCTCTTCCTAGAGCTAGCCACGGGGCCAAACTGAGCAATTGGGGAGAAGGTCCTTGGTCAGGAGGCCCAGAGTTCCACTGTGAATAATGGGAGAACCTTCCAGAATGACAACCATCTCTGCAGCACTCAATCAATCAGGCTTTTATGGTAGTCACCAGACTGAAGCCACTCCTCAGTAAAAGACACATGACATCCTGCTTGGAGTTTGCCAAAAGGCAACTAAAGACTCGCAGACCATGAGAAACAAGAGTCTCTGGTCTGATGAAACCAAGATGGAACTCTTTGGACTGAATGCCAAGCATCACGTCTGGAGGAAACCTGGAACCATCCCTACGGTGAAGCATGGTGGTGGCAGCATCATGCTGTGGGGATGTTTTCCAGTGGCAGGGACTGGGAGACTAGCCAGGATCGAGGGAAAGATGAACAGAGGAAAGTACAGAGATCCTTGATGAAAACCTGCTCCAAAACACTCAGGACCTCAGACTGGGGCGAATGTTCACCTTCCAACAATACAACGACCCTAAGCACACAGCCAAGACAACGCAGGAGAGGCTTCTGGGACTTGAGTGGCCCAGCCAGAGCCTGGACTTGAACCCGATCGAATATCTCTGGTGAGACCTGAAAATAGCTGTGCAGCGACACTCCCCATCCAACCTGACAGAACTTGAGAGGATCTGCAGAGAAGAATGGGAGAAACTCCCCAAATACAGGTGTGCCAAGCTTGTAGCGTCATACCCAAGAAGACTCAAGGCTGTAATCGCTGCCTGTCCTGTTTGTACATTGTCATTACGGGGTATAGTGTGTAGATTGAGGACCCCAAATTTTTTTTTAGAATAAGGCTTTAGCTTAACGATATGGAATAAGTCAAGGGGACATACTTTCCGAATGCACTGTATGTCCTCAATCATATTGTCAGACCAGCCTAGTGCAGTGCAGTGTTTAAACTATGGCACCGTTCCTGCAATGTTTACGTACGGTTTGTGAGTGAAATTCTCTCTTCTCTGTCTCCCTGCCTTGGTCTCCCTGTCTCTTCGTCTCTCTGTCTCTCGCACATTCTCTCTCCTCAGTGCTACTACTCCCACCCTGAAGCACCGTCTGCAGCGCAGTGTGGCGGCTCTGCAGTGGAAGCCTTTGTGTGCGTCTGCCCTGGCCGTCGCCTGTCACAACTGCCTGCTTGTCTGGCACGTGGACCCCACCTCACTTTCTACCAGGTACACACACACACACTTGTGTGCATTATAGAGTCATTTCTATGTCTTGAATGTTCTTTTTCCTCTGCCCTCCCTATTTCTCTCTCAATCTTTTTTTGGTCTCCCTCCCTCCTACAGGCCTTCCTCTGGCTGTGCCCAGGTCCTGTCTCACCCAGGCCATTCCCCCGTCACGTCCGTCGCATGGTCACCTAACGGACCTCTCCTGGTGTCGGCCTCTCCCAGGGACACTGCCATGCTGGTAGGAATCGTCTCAATACACACACACACACACACACACACACACACACACACACACACACACACACACACACACACACACACACACACACACACACACACACACACACACACACACACACACACACACACACACACACACACACACACACACACACACACACACACACACACACACACACAGGATCTGCTACTCAGCTGTGAAAGTATTTTACTGTGATGTTGTAAGGGCTTTGTGACTCTTGTCTGTCTCTCTCTTTCTCGCCGTCTCCTCTCTGTCAGGTGTGGGACGTCGCTGTTGAGAGCTGTGTGCCTCTCCACCGCGTGGGAGGGGGAGGAGTCTCGTACCTGTCCTGGTCTCCCGATGGCAGTCGTGTGCTGGCAGCTACACCCTCCTCCCTCTTCAGGTCAGAGACGGTAGTGCAGGAGAGCTTCGTGTAGTGTTGGTCGGCTTGATGTTTCTGTATTACTGTATGTGTGTGTTATTTATGTGTTTGTGTTGCTGCAGGGTTTGGGAAACCAGGATGTGGACTTGCGAGCGGTGGCCTAGTCTGAAGGGACGCTGTCAGGTGTGATTGTGTGTGTGTGTGTGTGTGCGCGTGTGTGTCTGTGTGTGTGGCTGGCTAACTGTCTCTCTGTAACTGTCTAGTCTGGCTGTTGGAGTCCTGATGGGAGTCGGCTGCTCTTCAGTGTGCAAGGAGAGACCGTCATCTATGCCCTGTCCTTCACTGACAACCCAGGTACACACACACAATTCCATGTACAATATGAGGCACTTCAACCTTTTTATAGTTGTTTACACTGCTGTGTGCTTGCGTTGTTTGTTTTGATGTGTGTTCTCCTCTTTGTCCACTAGGGGTGCCCTTAATGATGTCAGGTGGGCCAAAGGCAGCAACAGTGGTGGCCGACCTGTCCGAGACCACCTTAAATACACCTGACGGAGATATCACGTAAGGAAAGGCCCGTGTTAGCTAGTCCTTTACTTCACTAGTTGTCGATTACCCTCACCGATTGGATTGTTGCGTTTTGTCTATGTGTCAGGGTCGGAGGAGAGATCCAGTCATTGGCGTGGGATCCGAGAGGAGAGCGTCTAGCCGTGCATGTCAAAGGTCAGGCTTGTTCTGTCTCTTCCCACTTTCTCCGACTTGAGAGATTGTGTGTGTTTTGACGTCTTCTCTCCTCCGCTCACTTCCTCCCTCTCATCGGCTCCGCCAGGAGACGCCGGAGCAGGCCGCCCTGCCATGATCGCAGTGTTCAAGACTCAAATCAGCCCCGCTTTTAAGCTTCTGCCATGGTATGTGCTCTAGTATGTTACATTGCCAGGAAGGTATCTCAGTGGTAATCAGTTGTTTGAATCTCAGTGGTAATAACTGTGTGTGTGTGTGTGTGTGTGTGTCAGTGGTTTTGTCCAGGGGGAGGCCGGGACAGAGCCCAGACTGATGCAGTTTAACCCCAACTACCAGCATGGAGCCCAGCTCACTGTGGTTAGTCTCTCTTCAAACTCTTCTCTTTACATTCGCGGGCCTCCAGTCATTTAGACGACGCCTCACAGTGCTGCTTAAACTGGTCTTAATAAAGCTAGAGTTCACTGATAAACTTGAAATGTAGAGCTGTTTTCAAACCTCAAGTTGTTTCTGCCTTAATTCCATTCGTATGGGGAGACATGGGCAACATAAAATGGTACATGGTCCACACACACGAATTCCCTTTTACATGGCTATTGTTGTACAGTAGTGCATCAGTGACTAGAGCAACAGGTGTAGTGAGGTGTAACTTAACTCATCCTAGTGACTGTAGTGAATTCTCTCTCTACAGTGTTGGTCCAATGGGAAGATTACCCACGTGCCTTTCTGCTTTATGAGTGCTGGGCATCCCCAGCCTGGCCTGGGAGGCAGCCCGTCTCTCCCCCCTGACCCAGGGCAGACCAGCCGACTACAACAACCAGACTCTCTACACTGAACTCATCTCCTGACCACACACCCACACATACACACACTCAAACTAACACGGAAACCATATTTCAGTACAATTTATACTTAAAAAAAAAAACACTTTGTAAATAAACGTGCACAAAGTGTAATGCAAATTGTGAATGATTGTGTCTTTTTGAATTCCTAGACCAAGACATGGTAAGGGGGGTTGGTGGAATGGGGTTAAGGTCTAGGCAGCGCTGGCCCGTTCTTTCAAAAGCGATAAACAAGGTGATTGGGAGTTTGGAGCGTTTTAATGGAGATTTTCATTAGTCTTACTTAGACTATCCATGTACTAAGGCAGGGTTTCCCAACTGAAGATTCTTTTAAGTAAGTCTAATGAAAATCTCCATTGAAACACTCCAAACCCCCAATCACCTTGTTTATCTCTTTTGCAAGAACTGGCTGAATTTTACCCGTCCCCCCCCCCCCCAAAGTTCTTTAAACAACAGACACAAAGGACTGTATAAACAAATGTGTTCAAAAGTATTCCCATGCACAATAGATACACTCACCTGCAAGTTTAATATAAGTACACCCATCTAGTACAGGGTCAGACTCCCCTTTGGCTCCAGAACAGCCTGACTTCTTCGGGGCATTCTACAAGGTGTGGTTTTCCACTCCTAAATTGTGTTGGTGATCGCGTGCCCACTGGAGCCGCTTCTTCTTTTTAGCTGATAGAAGTGAAACCCGGTGTGGTCGTCTGTTGAAATAGCCCATCCGTGACAAAGATCGATTTAATTGTCCGTTCCGAGATGCCGTTCTGCACACCACTGTTGTACTGTCCCATTATTTGTCTGTGGCCCGCCTGTTCGCTTGTGCGATTCCTGCCATTCTCCTTCGACCTCTCATCAACAAGCTGTTTTCACCCACAGGACTGCTGCTGCTGACTGGATGATTTCTGTTTGTCGCTCCATTCTCTGTAAACCCTAGACACTCGTGTGTGAAAAGCCCAGGAGGGTGGCAGCTTCTGAGATACTGGATCCGACTCATCTTAGGTCACTCATTTTGCCCATTTGAACATTAAATCGAACAGGAACTGAATGCCCCGATGCCTGTCTGCCTGCTTTATATAGCAAGCAACATGACTCCCTGTCTGTAGGAGCGATCTATTTTTGTGAATGGGGTGGTGTACCTAATAAACTGTCCGGTGAGTGTATATGATCATATACAAATGTGATCAATGTTTGAAATGATTCAGTTCTTGTCATACTGCATCTGTTTGGGGTTCTTGCGGTCAATTTTCAGTCTACAAATGATTTATAATAACGTTCTGGTCCCCTGACTTCGCTCAAGAAAAAATCAACCCGCGGCTGAATCTATTTGTGGATCCCTGTCTAACTTAATCAAGTCTACTGTATATTCTCTTAATCTATGTTTATCTTGGCAATAATGTTTTCAATCTTAAAAAAAAAAACAGTCTGGCATTAATGGTATAGCTTTGCTTTCGGTCAATAACTCGAAAAGATGTAGGTCTACAAAGATGCTATTTGTGATTTTTAATGTAGGTTGGTAATGAGAATAATTTCCCTTTAAGAAGATATCACTGTTTAGTCTTCAGTCTAATTTTTATTGCTCAGCAGAAAGGTATTGTGGAGAAAGCACACAACGGCAAACGCCTATGTCAATGTGTTGACGCGTCAGCAAGACATTACTGTTAATAAACAAAATACTTCACAATTCCATTCAGCACAATTTCTTTATTTATGCTTATTAATTCAAACAAACAGAAGCCAACCATGCCCGGCCCAACCCTGAAACCGGTGAATGATTACAGACAGTACTTTCATTCCTGTGTAATGAGATCTTCTCATAGCTAAAACACACACTCACGCACAGTCTCGCATACTCACACACATACCATGCACTCACAAACAAAAAAAACAAAAAAAAGTTAACTGAACTCCCAAGAAATACAACTACAACAAAAACCTTAAAGTATACAGACCTTGGGTTCAGTTACCAAAAAAAAACCTATTCAACTCCCATGCCATGTCCGTACTTACTCAAAAGAAACGCAATTAGAAATCAACTTCATTGTTACTTGGTTTTTCCTTTTTATTTCCAATTTACATCAATTAAAAGTGTAACAAAATAAAAACAGACAAGAAATGATCATGATCATAATAAAAAAGAGTAACAGAGAAAGAAATGACACACCCTCTCACACACACAGAGACGAGCCACCCTGGTTGTTTTGGGTAGCTCTCCTTGGGAGTCCCGTGATTCTATTTGTGGGGCGTAGACTCCATAGGAGAATATCCAGAGTCACTTGGTTCCCTGCCTTGAATGGCTGCACCTGTCGTCCGAGGTGGGGTGTGTGTGTGGTGTGTGAGGCTAGTGGGGGTTTGGGGGAACAATGACTGAATTCTAGAACTCATAGCACCTTCTGAAGACAGCAAAGCAAAGATAGCTGTTCAGCACCAGTTCCACCCGAAAGCTCATTTTGGTCAGCTCAAGATTTAAGGTCAACTTTTTCACTTTGTTTTTCAGCGTGAGGTAGCTTTAAATAATCCGGATGACTACAACAAAACTGATTTCATTTCCCAAATTTTATTATAATTTTTTTTTGTTAGGGGGGGGGGGTTGTTTGTCAACCGAGTAAGACATTTTCCTCTTATGGGCAATCAAGGGGTAAAGGACAAGGACAAACATATCCCAAATGTAACCTCACTTTCCAAAAAGTGTTGGTGTGCATATAGACACATGTACACACATAATGTGGAAATATATATAAAATCATCTGGTTGTTTATAAACACAGACTTTTACAACAATAGAACCAAGTATTTTTAATACACAGTAAAAGTTTAGATCCTGGTCTTGATGGTAAAAAAAAACACATTTTGAAGCACCTTATAATTACTGAAAATATTTTTTGGTCTACATTGATTCAAAATGGCGTATTTGTAGCTAGGTCGGAGAGGGAGGTGGAGTGGGAGGTTCTAGGTGTTCTGTAGTGGGAGGAGCTTGTGCTGTTCTTATGGTGAAGCCCCCCCCCCAGTCCCACTGTACCTCATCTATGCCCCTTTAAAGTTTAGACAATAAATAAGTGACATCGAGTCATGTTTCTGTTTCTCCATCACTCGTCCCTTGGCCCTGGTCCCTTTTCCTTCTGGCTCAAACTCATTCCCACCGACTGTGGGCCACAGGAAACACGACTGGGGAATGCTGGAATTACGTACGGATATTGCTGGTGTCTTTCAGTGCTAACATCCAGGGTGTACAACTTGGAGAGCACTTCTTTGTAAGAGAGAATATCAATTATCATTTTCTTTTTTTAGTTCCGGTCTTCATTTGTTTGGAGCGTGTATTGTTTCATAGTTATTTCTTTCATGTTTTAGTTTTTTTTTTCTCGTCTCGTTTGTCCCACTTTTACAAGAAGCAGACTGCGCCCACGTCCACACCGAACTCCTGGTCCGCTCCTCCGATGTCCATGGGAGCAATGTCCACGATGGGCAGACGGGAGGTCTTCTGTGTTTTGTACTCGAAGACAGTCTTGCCCCACTGGCCTGTGTGTTTCTGTGGGACGACAACAGATATGTGTTGAAACACTGTACATTCTCATAGGCTACAATGACAGTTTTTTTGTTTTTGTCTACTGTGTAACTGGACTGTGCCTTCCCCAATAGGTCCTACTTTACTATGTCCATCTTTTCCCCTGTCCCTACTTTGACAGTGCCTATTCCCCTCACCTTGCAGCCGTCCTCCGCCACGCTGTAGGTGAAGCGGCTGTTGCCCTCAGCTCGGATCTCCACGTCGTTGGAGCCCTGGAGCAGCAGAGACTTCTTCAGGTTGCCCGTGGATGCGTCCATATAGGCCACGCTGTTCTTGCAGTGGTAGGTGAGGCTCTGAGACGCTTCCGTGGACAGCAGCCTCAGGAAGGTCAGCTGGATACTGGCGGCGTTGGTACCGTCCTCAGCGTAGCTGAACTGTGGAGGGAGCCAGAGGAGGAAGAGCTTAGGGTTAAGCGGGACACGGGGCAAGGAAGGCGGCGGCAACGAACATGGAGGTCACACACAGGTTTATGGGTGGTAGGATTTTATGTGATGTCTAGAACTTATCTGCAAGCCTGGAAATATAGGTTCAGCCTGCAATTCATAAAAGGAAACACTGAGAGGAAGTGCTCTACTCGATGATCAGGATAACCCTTGAAATGAAGTTACCCTACTAAAGCAGTAGCCGTATTTCGCTCAAACGTGCCAGTGGTGTGATTATTCATGTCGAGACTCACGTGGAATCCTCCATTCATGGTCTCTCCGAACCAGACGTGTTTGCGGTCCTTGCTCTTGCTTGTCCACCAGTTCTTGTGCGGCACGCTGGCTATGCTGGGGTACACGCAGGTCTCGCCAGTCTCCATGTTGCAGAAGACCTTGATGGCGTCAGCTGTGCTGCCAATGTTCGGGTCCACCCAGTAGTCACCTGGCGAACAGGAGGGGGAGAGGACAAATGGTTCAAACCTTAGCATGGTTTGGACTGATCACGCTGTACACATCTGTGGTCTTTCCTTTCCATTCACTCTCTCTTCTCCCTCTCCTCTAACCATTCCCCCACTCACCACTCTTCCACTCGGGGTGGGACAGTTTGATGTCTCTGCAGGTGCGGGCGGGGTTCTTCTGGCTACCGTCAGGGCTGCGCAGGTTCTCGATCTGGTAGTTGAGGGACTTGAGTGTGGAGTCCACCTCCACGTCGTGCTGCCTCAGGGAGCTGGATGCCTCGTCAGCCCTCATGTACCTCAGGGGATCCGGAGATTTCTCTGGCTGAGACAGGCCAGCGAAGGCAGACATGTCGATGCCAGGGCCGGGAGGACCAGGAGGACCAGGGGGTCCGGGGTTACCAGGAGGACCCTGAAGGAGATGAGGAGACAATTGTTACAAGGTGGGACTACATGAAGACTAACATATTTGCTGCTATATGCTATAAATGTTGCCAAGCGTTACTCACAGCAGCACCAGTCTCTCCAGAACGACCACGAGGCCCAGAGGGTCCGAGGGGTCCAGGGGTACCGTTAGATCCATCCTTACCAGCGGGACCGGCTGGGCCAGGGGGTCCCTGAGGAGATAGATAGGGTGGGGTCAGTCACAGCTCACACACATGGATGCTAGCATAGCATGTATGAATGGGAGTCTCTTTGTAGAGGGGCTGGATTCACAGTTAGTTTGAAACTTTTACCGGATGTAACATTGTTCATGTTCAATTGTCCTACAGTGTACACTCTTTAATTCAAAAACAACCTGCTTATCGGACATTAAACTTAGCAGCTACACTAGATGACCAAAAGTATGTGGACACCTGCTCGTTGAACATCTCATTCCAAAATCTTGGGCATTAATATGCAGTTGGTCTCCCCTTTGCTGCTATAACAGCCTCTACTCCTCTGGGAAGGCTTTTCCACTAGATGTTAGAAAATTGCTGTGGGGATTTGCTTCCATTTAGCCACAAGAGCCTCAGTGAGGAGGGGCACTGATGTTTATCACTTAGGCCTGGTTCGCAGTTTCCCTTTAAATTCATCCCAAAGGTGTTAGATGCAGTTGAGGTCAGGGCTCTGTGCAGGCCAGTCAAGTTCTTCCACACCGATCTTGACTAACCATTTCTGTATGGACCTCGATTTGTGCACAGGGGCATTGTCATTCCTGAAACAGGGAAGGCTGCTCGGCCATGAAAACCCATTTCATGAAGCTCTCGACAAACAGTTATTGTGCTGACGTTGCTTCCAGAGGCAGTTTGGAACTCGGAAGTGAGTGTTGCAACCGAGAAACAGACGATTATTATGTGCTACGCGCTTGCTACGCGCTTCAGCACTCGGCAGTCCTGTTCTGTGAGCTTGTGTGGCCTATCGCATCACGGTTGAGCCGTTGTTGCGCCTAGACTTTTCCACTTCACAATAACAGCACTTACAGTTGACCAGGGCAGACATCTAATGAACTGACTTGATGGAAAGGTGGCATCCTATAACGGTGCCACGTTGAGCTCTTCAGTAAGACCATTCTAATGGCAATGTTTGTCAATGGAGATTGCATGGCTGTGTGTTCGATTTTATACAACTGTCAGCAGCGGGTGTGGCTGAAATAGCCGAATCCACTCATTTGAATGGGTGTCCACATACTTTTGTACATGTAGTGTATCTCTCTACGGGTGATAATTATTCACATCCCTTTCCTCTTCTTTATCATGTAATTAATCTTTATGGGTACATTTTTTAAGTAGTAGCCTCTCCTGTCTTGTCTTCCTCTCTACTACAACATGTGGTAATCACAAAAGCATTAGCCTTCCCTGTTATCCCAGGACAGACTAATTAAAACACAGTGGCCATTCTCATCTCTACCTTATCACGGTGTTGGAGGATTATTTAAAAAAACTAGCCTTTGACCCTCATTATTATATCACGGGATAACTACTGTATAGGAGTAGTCCTTTTGTCTTATCATAAGTCTGGAGGGATTAGAGAAGTGTTCTGTCCTTCCCTCTCGCATGGACTCACTTTAGCGCCACTAGGTCCGGCAGGTCCAGCAGCTCCCTGGTCTCCAGCGGAGCCCTGTTAGTTTAGACAAAGACGACTGGAAGTCAGGGAACAGAACTTATTCCACACGCAGAAGTGTCATGAATACAGATCTATGAAGATGGAGAGGTATAATGGCTAAAGGTCCAGCGTGGCCAGAGGACTTGGGTGACTTACGGGAGGTCCGGGAAGACCCTGCAGACCGGTGAAGCCACGGTGTCCCTTCTGTCCCCTCTCTCCTGTCTCGCCAGCCTCTCCCTTGTCTCCACGGGGTCCTTGGGGTCCCTTATTTAGGGAGGCAGAGAGTGTCAATCAGCTCAGCAAAAAAAGGGTGTGCCAATGCCGGTGCAGCTACAGTTGGTAATAGTTCACTAGAGAATGGTGTGTGTGTTTCAAAATGAGCGATGTTGAGACTCACAGCCATTCCTCTAGCGCCAGCTGGTCCAGCGGGTCCGGCAGGTCCTTGAGCACCCTAGAAACAAGAGTGAGGTTCTTCCCATTAGACAGGCTAACAACACCCAAAGCAGTGTGAATGACAAAACACCGACATTTATCTCATTCATATTGTGTCTAGTTTTGTATGGGTACTCACTCCCTCTCCTCTGTCTCCCTGCTTGCCCAGGGGGCCGACAGGGCCGGGGGCACCGGGAGCGCCCGGGGCACCAGGAGCACCAGCAGGACCAGTGTTACCACGCTCACCCTACAGGGGGAGAGAAGATCATAGGATATAAGGCCATCAAATCGCATATGATAGCTTATCCATCAATTGGACTGATTGGTTTGGACTGATTGGTCTGATTGGTGTATAATGCAGGCGTCTCACCTTGACTCCAGTGGATCCATCTCTACCAGGGGGTCCATCAGATCCAGCGTTGCCCTGTAAGGTAGAGACAGAGATTTATTCATTCATTGAAATGTATTGCTTTTTTGTTGGTTGCGGTTGTTGTTGTTAGTGCTGTGGTCATTGTTTACAATTCTGCTTGCCGGTTATTGTGACTGTGTGGGGGAGGGAAGTTCTTGTTTTTTGGAGGTTGCTGTTGTTGTGTGGTGATTATTGATATTTATGTTCATGTTGTTGTTGCTTATGCTGCTGCTGTCGTTGCTATGGTTCTTGCAGTGGCTCAATCCAGAGGTGTAATTAAATTGGCCAGCAGGTGGCACTATAGTGCAGCTATGGCCCACACCTCTGTCATTGCTGTGTGCAGCTACAGTGGCCTATAATTGTTGTGGTTGTTGTTGTTTTGGCCTTTGCTGCTGTGTTTTAGTTCTGACCTCTCTTCCGGGCTCTCCTGCAGGTCCAGACAGTCCAGGGGGTCCCACAGGGCCAGGCGGTCCACGGTCACCACCAGCACCAGAAGCTCCCTGCTTACCGGGCTCTCCCTGGGACACACAGAACATGGACATCAGACTCACCATCAAGGAGTGAAGTGTCAGATGTCACCACAGTCCAATTATATCTGATGTCAATAACTGCAACGATGTAACATGCGACTGACTAGTCAATGGACTCACGGACTTCAATATTGATCCGCATGGTATGTAGGACATCAGCAACTGTCTAAAAGCCCCTAGCTGGTAAGAAAAGCATCAAAAACCTCAATATGACGTAGCATGATGGACACTTAGTTCTGAATGCATCTCAGTTACAGCCAATTGGTCACTGAGTGATCGACTTCTTTGTGACCGTTTTAAGGAGAAAGAAGTCTGGTTATAGATTCTGTCATATTGAATGTATGTGGATATCAGGACTCCATGATATTACACAGGCAATCACTCCAGGCATCCCATATATGATTTTAGGGGACATATGTTGTTTAGTTACCACTCAATGGTGCATGAGTAGTGGGAGTTATATGAGCCTGGACTTAAAAGGTTGTCAGGCCAATTGTCATTCATATTTTCTATCACTATATATGGGTATGTCAGCTTATAGAGAGACCTTAACTTACAGCTGGACCAGTAAGGGCAATGGTCCTCTAACACTGACCTGGCTTTCAAAGGTCACCTCTCTTCCTGATTCAGAAAATACTGTGACAATTTTTTACTCACTAATCATAGTAACTACCACACTTGAATTAGGCTATCAGGGGTGAGGTACTCACAGACGGTCCAGGAAGACCAGGGAAGCCCCTCTCTCCACGCTGCCCAGGCAGACCAACAATACCACGAGACCCAGCCAGACCATGGGGACCTGAAGGACCATCAGGGCCCTAGAAATGGAGGAGACAATTAGGTCAAAGTTCACTACATTGACTTTACAACCCCAGCTCATCGAGTTCATAACTCCAGTTCCAGAAAAATCAGGCACATTTGAAATGAAGTGGTTGACTATCAAGGTGGGGGAGTTGGTGTTACCAGGCCGACAAGGTACATCCATGAAGCTTAAAGTAACTGTTCAGTGAAAATCTCACTTTTTAAACGTTTATATTCGGTTAACTCCCACCCAGATAATGTTGCTGACTCGTATTTGGGGCCAAAGCTTAAATTTGAGAAAAGACACTTCCAAAACACCACCTCAAACTTGTATCGCAAACAGACCATTTAAAAAATGCTGGCTATTTCCTCGTAGAGAATGCCTCATTGAATAAGCTGGCCAATCAGCGGTTTACTTTTTATGACCGATATACGCCCACACCATTTGGAAGGAAAGTATTTCACTCATTGTAATTCATTAAAGGTGAGATTTCCTAGAAATCTGGAAACACTGGGCAGTAACTTTAAGAGGCTGGGTGGCATTACCTCCGTGAGATATCATTTAGCCAATGTAAGAGTGGATGGGGAAGACTCACAGGGGGGCCGTCTTCTCCAGCATCTCCCTTCTCGCCAGGGGCTCCAGCAACTCCACGCAGCCCGGCATCACCCTGTCTTCCTGGGGTGCCAGCGTCACCGCGAACTCCCTTAGGACCGTCTTTACCAGCAGGACCAGCGGGGCCAGCAGCACCAGGGTTACCCTGAGAGAGGGGAACAGAGAGATGCAGCATTGTGTTTCAATCACACACATATACACAGGTAATCTGAATGAAAAGGTGCAGTTCTGTTGTCTATGGAAGAGTCGTGAGGATGTGATACTCACGTTGGGGCCGGGAGATCCAACTCTTCCAGCAGCACCAGGGAAGCCAGTAGCACCCTACCAACAAGAAAGAGACAAGACAATATTTCAATAACAGAACATACCATGTGATATTTTCACTTACTATTGGGTAATAATCTCTTATCATTGGAACTGTCGACTTACAGCGCCACCCTGGGCACCGCGGCCTCCTTTAGATCCAGAAACACCAGTGGGACCCTGGAACAAAAAGCAACAGTAAACACAATTAGACAAAGAAACAAGAACGATGAAACAAGAAGTGCATCAATTGTGTTCTCAAATCCTCTCCATTTCTTTTTTCTCCGAATGGTAACGTCTTGGGTCATAAGATATCTGTCTCAGGGACATACAGGTTTTTTGGTATCTCAAAGTGCATTTCGATGGGTACCTACCACAGGTCCAGGGGCCCCAGAGGGTCCCTGAGGTCCAGGGGCACCACCATCTCCCTTCTGTCCAGCCTCGCCAAACTCTCCCTTGGCTCCAGGCTGACCATCTGCACCCTGGAGTTTGGTGGATGGAAGATACAGGTCAATAAAGATCCAACATTTGATATGGATGAATGTGAATGTTTTCCTTGAAACGTATGCGGCTGGTGTGGTTCTACTCACAGGAGGCCCAGCGAAGCCAGCAGGCCCAGGAGGACCACCCTCACCACGGTCACCCTACAGGAAGAGAGAGACGGACTCGAGACACAGGCACCAGAGAGAAAGGTTTTCTAACTGCACGTGTATGTGGCCCTGTCCGTCATGCTGCAGGTGCGGTGGGTGAAAGTGGAGGAGGCTGCACTCATCGGAAATCAAACCTTTTGGAATGGAATATATTCTGAGGGACTAAGTGTACTTTGATTTAGTGTACTTGGGGCTTCCTTTATTATTTATAACTGTTGCCGGGCTACTTGGGAATCAAACTGAACAATATGTGGCCATCAAAATATCTGGTGACTTTGAGTGATCTTATATTTTGATCTGTCGAGCTCTGCTTCTTCTCTAGTTTCTTCCTGCTCTCTGTACTGGAGGGGAGTGAGTTTGCGCGAAGGTACATTTCGAACTTGAGCACGTCGACAACGTGGCTGATTCAATACAAGTCTAAGAACGGACGATATGACACTGGAGGCGGAAAGACCCAACTTACAGGAGCGCCACGGGCACCAGCCGCACCAGTTGGGCCAGAAGGTCCACCCTCACCCTGAGAGGGAAGGAGAGAGAAGAGTGAGAAACCATCTGCCAAATGAATATTACACCGTACACATAATAACAGGTGTGTTTGATCAGTATGCTAATTCATACCTTCACGCCGTTGGGACCAGCTGGGCCAGGAGGACCAATGGGACCAGACAAGCCCTGAGTGGGAGGAGAGAATAAAGATGGAAAGGAGAGAGATGGAGTTATTATCAACCTCACTTGGTCATTGGATCATTGTATTTCCATTGGGACTTTGGATCAGAGTTGCCACAGAAGAGTGTGTCTATTTTCTCTGCTTCCGCGGTACTCACTCTGGAGCCATCCTTTCCAGGAGCGCCCTCAGGTCCTTTCTCGCCGTTGTCACCCTGCAAAACACAGAAAACCATGACATGTATCATGATATAACCTTGCAGTCTGCCGTCGAATTTTCGACAACAATGATTCGATATTTTTGACAGTTGTTACTCACTCTGTCACCTTTGGCTCCAAGGATACCACCAGCTCCTCTCTCTCCTGGCATACCCTGCAGGCCGGGGGGTCCCTGAGATCCAGCACCACCAGTTGGCCCAATGGCTCCCTGTCAGAGAGGAGGAACGTGGAGTTAGAAGATGGCCGATCACACTGTTTCTGATGTTTCTCTCTTCAGTAGTGGTACTGTGATTGGCCGACTATAGGAGCTCAGGACTCTGTCTCCAATAGCAACGGAAACTCTTCTTGAAGACGAGGTTGGCTGAGGGGAGGGGCTCCTCACCTTGGGTCCATCGGTTCCGGGAGTTCCAGGAAGTCCACGAGGTCCCTGCAGACCCTGAGATCCTGCACCGCCCCTCTCACCAGGGAAACCACGCTCGCCCTATCAGGGAACAGAGAGACAGGAAGTGAGAGGCAGAAACAGGAAGGACTACAGACATAAAGGTTTGATAAGTAGATGGTGGTGGCTAACTACATGATTGTGACAGTAAGTGAGGAAAAATAATCTATATCAGACTTATTGTAGAAATGAAAACTCACTCTGGGTCCCGTAACGCCTGCAGCACCAGCCTCTCCAGGAACACCCTACAGAGAGAGGAGAGAGACATTATAGCTGCATACTTTTACAGTAGATAAATGATACGTTGAGAATACAGCATGTTCTTGTGTTTGCTAGAATTACACAATCAGGATACAGGCCTGAGGCGTGTGATGATAAATGTGACGTGAGTAGCAGGGTTAGATGTTCCTAATGTGTTCAATCAATCAATAAGGGACCTGAACAGGTCGGCCTGGTGTACTGCTGTGACCGTGGACACTCACCGCATCACCAGGCTTGCCTCCCTCTCCCGGGGGGCCAGCAGGTCCAGGCAGACCCTGCACAACAACAACAGGACAATCAGTGACTTCCTATGACGTCATCAAAAATAGACATCAGGTTGTTCGGAATAGAATCATTCCTGTTCTAGCCATTCCAGAAAAGTAAGGCAAACTCACCTGGAAGCCAGATGGCCCAGCAGCTCCCTGCTCTCCTCTCTCTCCAGCAGGTCCCTAAGAGGAGAGCCATCAAAAGTGATCAACACAGGTTAGACAGCGACAGCACCCTGTGGTGCTGTGTGGAAAGTCTGGGAATTCCATTGCATCCTCAAGTGCTCAAAGGGAGACGCTAGCTTTTTTACAAATACTATGGCTACACGTATTCTGTTATAGGTGCATCGCGGAAAGGGATTCTGTTACTACGAGGTGCAGTTTTCACTCCTCAAGAACCGTCTGCTGTATATTGTCTTTCACAACGTCGGTCAGGGGTTGAACACTTACAGCAGGGCCGTTAGGTCCGGCAGCGCCAGTCTCACCATCTTTACCAGACAGACCCTGTTCAGAGAGAGAGAGGAACATGAATCAGTTCATCGTGAACCACCGCTGCAAAGGGACGGCGATCGATATCCGGTTCCTGCACCGTGTCATTCCTTGAAATTTTGTGGGGCTGAAAATAACAAAAAAATTGCACAGAACTCAACTTTGCTAAGACCCAAGGGTTACAGGAAGTTCATCTGAAACGCTGATCAACTTACTATCAGACCTTGACGACCCACGAGACCCTTCTCTCCTGCCTTGCCAGGAACACCCTGTTGGAGAAAAAAAACCCACAGTGGTCAGTCACAGGGAAGAAGAAAAGACAAGTGCAAGGGGGCTTAATGGAGACGTTTCCATACACTTCCTGTACTGTATGTGTCTGCACTGTCAGATACTCTGTGTCTGGAGCTGGAGGAAAATCGACTGGCAATTTCTTCCCTCTGGGTATCACAACTTTACTGGAAACCCCTGTGACACTTACATTGGCTCCCTTTGGTCCGGGGAATCCCATCACACCAGGCTGGCCACGTGCTCCCTGAGGACCAGGTGGGCCGGGGCGACCGTCCTCACCAGCAGCACCCTACAGTACCACACACGGAGGAGAGAAGGTTTAATTGTATGGCAAAATGTTTGGTAAGAGTGGAATACTAGGCGGTGCTAGCCGGTTAACGAGGCATACTTACACCAGGGCCAACTTTGCCTTGAGGACCAGCATCTCCGGGGCGACCAGTGAGACCCTGTGAGCATCACACACAAAGACAGTGTCAACATTATACATGTAGATGGAAACCGATTTAAAGCCACGATGAGCCCCAGCTCGTATCGATGGCTGTTTTGGCTGGTTATGGTGGTGGTGGTGGTGGAGACCAGAGGTACTACTCACTCTGGCTCCGGGGAGACCAGGCTCTCCTGCGCGGCCGGGGTCACCAGTGCCTCCCTTAGGCCCACCCACGCCGGGAACACCACGGTCGCCAGGGGCTCCCTGAGGAGGAAGAGGGGAGACAAAGAGGGAGATTAGTATTGTTTTGCTTTCGTCACTCACGTTTAAACAACATTGTTGATGAACTGTGACGAGCTAATTGTATTAATCATAACTGGTTTTGGACAATTTATTTGTATTTGTTTTTTACTCATTGGTCTACATGGCCGTCTTCTTACGGTTAAGGACTCATTTAGTAGAACTAGTTGTTATGGTGATTTTGCTCCTGTCCATTTCTGTTTATCAGGTGAGAGAAAAGTGTCAACGTGTCAAATCAGCATTGTAAGACCCACCTTAACACCAGCAAGACCGTCCTGACCCGGGAAACCACGGTTACCGGGAGCTCCCTAGAAACAATGACAGAGAGGACATTTCCGTGATGAGGAATAGGATGTGGGAACAACTGATATGACCCAATGACACAGGACAAAAACAGAGCAAACTGCCGCGAGGTCTGTGATGGTTCGGATCCTTACTCTCTCGCCAGGAGGTCCAAGTGGTCCAGCAGTACCCGGCTCTCCTCTTGCTCCTCGTTTGCCCTCCTCGCCAGCGGGGCCAGGGCCGCCTTGGGGACCAATAGGGCCCTACAGGGGGTGAGCAAGAAGATGCCGGATTAATCCCAAACATACTTCCAAGTCCAACTCAATTGAGTGAAAATATCCATGTGTGGTTATGATATTATATGACCCATCAAAACAGAACTCACAAGCTCTCCCTTGGGTCCAGCCTCTCCTTTGAAACCAGGAATACCGGGGTCTCCCTGTAACAAACGCAGGGGCAAAGTCATCATTCTAGAAATCACTCAGAACAGTTGAAATAGGAATGACTTGACTCACCAGAAACATGGGTTTCCCCCCTAAGTAAAACCAATAAGCACCACCAACATAATACTAGGGTGTCCAGGTTTTGGGGGGAACATGGGGGGACCTACCGACTGGCCCTTGGGCCCAAGAGGTCCTGTTGCTCCCTGAGGTCCGGGGGGGCCACGGGGTCCTGGGAAACCAGGTGCACCAGCAATACCAGAAGCACCCTACAGAGGGCGACAGAGAGAACACAACTGAGCGTTACTGACTGAGTAGTAGACCGATAATGGTGACCAAGAGCACTGTTTATTTCATGCTGAGTATATAAAGAGTATAGAGGGTACTTTCTAAACCATATAGTGTAAGAGTATACTTACAGCAGATCCTTTAGCTCCGGGGATACCATCAGTACCAGGGTTGCCCTAAAGGAAGAGAGTGAAGAGTCGAAAACAATGCATCAGTTTAATTATGAGAGATAATCAGTACGAGATGATGCACTTCGGACTGTATCACACAGAGCCTGGGTGTTACGTACAGAGGCGCCAGCGGGACCGGGAGATCCGGGTGTGCCAGCCTCTCCGCGGGGTCCCTGTGCGCCCTCAGCTCCACGGGCACCAGTGGGGCCAGCTTCTCCCTGTAGGAAGGAAGCAATTCAGAGGACCATTAGGACTGCCGTTGCTTCTCCGTTGCTTCTAACTGTTCTTCAAACTGCCCTCGGCGACAAAGTCAAATGGTGTGGTGATTGGAGCTCATTGTCTCCCTGTGATAGACCGGCATACAGTCACGGTTCAATGTGACTCTTCCGAGTCCTTGACGTCGGGTGACTGTGAGAATCTTGCCTCGTTGCAGCTTATCACTATGGATCACCTCGTCAGAGTTTATCACCCGTGGTCTAGGGAAAGGAAGTGTCTGACCGCCGCGATTGGTGGGAATTGAACAGACCCATCCTTTATCGCACCAATAGGCTTCGATTTGGTTCATGGCTGGCAGGATGCACGGCAGAAAGAAATGAAGAATATCAAAAATTGTACATACTGTAATCGTAAATAGTACAAACCTTGGAGCCAGGGGATCCAGGGAAACCAGGTGCTCCAGCAGGTCCAACAGGCCCCTGTAGGAATCCCAGTTCAAAGGTCAGAGTTCACAAACTCACTAATTCCTGGTTTTGTTATTATCGCACAAATACAACATGGACTGGGAGAAACAGACAAAGTGGTCCAAATCCATTTCAAATTATTTTGAAAATATGCACAAATTGTGATGCAATAGGTGTATTATTGATTTCTGCATTACGGTTATCTTGTATGACAATGACAAAAGCTAGATGTCTTTGAAACAGCGAGGAACCAACATGAGGAGCTCATACGTACAGGAGGACCAGCAGGGCCAGGCAAGCCATCATTACCACGGGCACCCTGAGGAGAGAGCAGACACGGGAGACATTATGATGGTGTCTAGGTACTGTGAGGTGTTGATGGATGAACACGTTCACACCGTTGTGTCTCAATATTCCGTCTCCAAAGGCCTACGGTCGGCTTCACGAGACGACCATTAGGCAGGCTTTTCAGAATTGCCATTTGGACTGTAATTGATTTGGCTACACAGCCAGATTGAGAAGTTCTTTATCGTGTGGCAACATTAACCAAAGAGAAAGTCCCAAACTCTAGGCTGGGATTGTCTGGTAGGCAAGTGTACAGACTATGATTGGGTCTGGTGAGGATTGATTGGGATTGGGGACATAAATGGTCGAAGCTATACGGCATATCATCTAGGGCTACACCTTAGCTTTGGTGCGTTGCTAGCTTGTATTGTTCAGGAGTGTAATAGTTTAATCAGAGAGTGTCAAAGGTAAATGTCTGCGTTGTTACTCACAGCAGAGCCAGAAGCTCCGGGACGGCCTCTCTCGCCAGGCAGACCACGTGGTCCCTACAGGAGACAAGTGATGAACACTCAGCTTGGTAACATTCAGGTAAAAGTTACAGTTGGCGAATAAAAGCATTATGCTCATACCATTCGGGTGCTGCACAGGTGTAACGCTCTCTTACCATTGGTCCAGGGGCGCCGTTCTCTCCGGGAGCGCCACCCTCGCCCTATAGAGAGGAGACAGTCAGTCAGTTAGCCAATCGGACGGCTTCTCCGACAGTCCGTCAGATAGACAGACGAGTAGACACAGAAATAGACAACTCAAAAGATTGGATGAGTAGAAGACCGAGGCAGGAGTCTTACCTTGGCTCCAGCAGCACCACCCTCTCCCTTAGATCCATCGAGACCAGGATGACCCTACACACACGGACGGACAGACAGACAGACAGACAGCAGTGAGCCACTTCATCAGGACTTATTAGTCCTGCATCAGCCCCATTAGACTGATTTAATGAACACTAATGAGCTAATCTGTTGCGTTGCTAATCATGCTGGGACGTGTAACATCACAATATCCATGCAGAGGGAGTTGTGTTTGTTAAGATAATGAAGCACCCACTCTGTGTCCTTTGATTCCGGGAAGACCAGGAGTTCCGGGGAATCCACGAGCTCCCTGAAAGAAAGAGATAAATGAGGAAATTGGATACGAAAGGATTCTGTGTGGGATTCATCTGTAAACGGAACTCCTACCTTAAGATATTGAACGTTGAATTGATCAGTATATAGTAAGACTTAAACAAAGGCAATTGATGATAAACAAATTTTAAAAAACTTAAGTCTGTAGTACATAAGAGAATTGTTATCCATGGCATTGTGCTCTGATGTTGTGGACATAGATTTCTGTTTGTTTTTTTTCTACTATAGTCTAATCTTTCAGTGTTTACCTGAGGTCCTGCAGGTCCACGTTCACCAGCCTTTCCAGGTTTGCCAGCCTCACCCTAGCAATAAAGAAAGATATGATTCAAATCCGGAGTTTATCAACTGAATAGTAAATGTCTTAACATTTTACATTTAAGATTCTAATTAGTTTACTTCAGCGAGAGAAGGCAAATGCCCTCTGGGGTGGGGTGGGGGGTGAGTGTGTGGGTGGGTGGGTGGGGGGGGGGGGTTCAGTGTGGGAATGTAAATGGCTAGGAGTTTAGGATTTTCTAAAGGGACATTTAATGAAACAATTGTATTATAAGTTAGAAATGGTAGGTCAGTGCTTTGTGGACTGCTTCGCTGGTACTGTGTCAAAGACGATCATGCTTGTGTTTTTGTAAACAGTGGGGGAAGAAACAAGGTCCGCCTTTCATGAGGGAACGAGGGGCACTGGAGTCTGGCCTGACGAAGTCAAGAAGATAATGATAGTTTGGGCAGGTGGCAAGAGCTTTGTTGAGGAAATTGAAGTCACAAAGCGTGTTCAGAGCTCTACATCTGATAGAGCTCGCGCTCTACTCGAGCACGGCTTTGACAACCGAGCTCAGGCCTGAGCCGCGGATCTGGTCCAAGCCTGGCATGGTTCTGGTTCGGTTGCTGAAGAAGGCAATACTTACATCACTTCCTGGTTTGCCAGAAGGTCCAGGGGGTCCTTGGGGTCCCAGTGCACCCTGTCATGAGGGCAAAGAGCTTGTTGTCATTGATGTGACTTAGAACAGACTAGTGCAAGAAGCTACCTTCCCACAGTAAACTAAAAGTAAACTAAAAGGAAATCACTTAATGATTTCAGGGCCTTTCACCCAGTCTTTGAATTCTCACTGCCAACTCTAATGAAAGTGTTATGTCACAGGCAGTCATGTTAAAAAGGTACCCTGTCTATTCCTGTCTATTTGTATCGGACATTCACAGCATGTAGAGGAAGGGGGCATTTTCCTGTTGCTCGTGGTTTGATTTTAATGACGGGTAATGATGTTGGTAATTTTCACTTGAGCTCTGAGGGGGACGGAGCTCTATCCATGTGATCCGCACATGGATAGACATTCCTACCACTTCTAGGGGTTAGGGGTTAGAGGTCGAACTGGGTTGAGTGGATTTATGAAACACTTTCACAGTAAACACTCATTTCTCTATACTTCATGTGGTTAGTACGCAATCATACAGCCCTCAGTCGAATACGGCTCCCGAGAGAGCTGGTACTAGAATGCTCTGGCGCTGCTGCCAAGCTCTACGTATTATATTTCTATATTGGCGTTGTGGCACAGAGATGTATGGTGCACCCTGGGATAGTTCTGGATACTCACAGCAGGGCCTGGCTCTCCAGTCTCTCCGGGGTTACCTTGGAAACCTTGTGGGCCCTGGAATTGATTAGAAGGGACATCAAGTCAAAGACATCCTAATAGTCTGCATATTTCTATAGGCGTAGGGTGTCCACATTAGGGACCAACATAGTATATTAGGACACAGGTAGACCATAAATGTTTATCCATCCGATACAGAAGGTCAAAGGGTCAAGCACTAATCTACAGCACTGTCCACATTCTCCTTCTGTTGTGGTTATTACTAGGGCTTAGAGAGGTGTCCAGCCCACAGTTATGAAGGTGGTGTATACTTACAGGGGCTCCAGAAGGGCCGGGTGGACCACGGGGACCCATAGGGCCCTACAGAGGAACAGGGAGAGAGATAATGAGAGGAAATGCATAATATTGATAGCAATTCATAGCTCAAAGACTATTGGGGATATTTGCTATTTAGTCATGTCTTCTAGGGAGAGAAAGAACACTTAAAATGCTCCGATGTCCCATTGTAATTCAAATAACATGGCCTGTGGGTCTTCCGATGTTGTGCAATAATTAGTTACGGTTGTGGTGTAATAAAGGTTTGAGGCCATGGTTACCTGGTCGTATGAGAAAACCAATAAATACAGTGTATTTCAATGAGTCGTCGGGTAGAATAATAGACTGTAGGTTGACTCTTACTTGGGAATTGGGGGAGGGGTCATATGCTTCCAAATGCTGCAGGGCGTGTCCATAGATACGTCAATTCATCGACCATAGGTAATATAAATAGCGTATGTTTCATGATCATTTCTATGTCTTTGTTACTGACTGCCGTTATAATATAGCTCATATTCCATACCAACAGGACAGCATTAGCTATCGATTCTATACTACAGTACGCACTACAGCACAATCTATACTACAGTATGTTCCATTCAGTGGTTCATTTCCATGACAAGATTGCAGTCTGCAGTACTGTCTTCAAGTCTGTAACACAGCATGCCACTACCGACCGACATTTACCACATACCATATAGCTCTTTAGTTTACCACTATGATTTTATTTCTTTCAATCATTCATTTGAGTCTTTTTAAACCCCCTCTGGATTCCGTGAAGTTCATGTGACGGTACAGTAACATCTCTTGTCCTCTAACCATAGGTCCTTGCATCACTCCCATCTGTGCGCCTCCGGCTTTCTCATCGAATCCACCAGCCATCTGAGCCGCGAAGTTCTGCAGAAACACAACACGGGTCGAGAGACATTGTTCGTGAGTCGACAGTGGTGACCTCACCAGGACTCGGAGGAAACAAAAACTCTGGTGGCACGTTTACAGTTGTCAGAAGGGATTACATTGGTGATATTGACTGTGGCACAGTAGCTTACCAATGTGTCGTCCATTCTTCTCTCTCTATTCGCTCTCTATTCTACTAACTAACACATAGATGAGCAAATAGGCGTATGGCTTAGTTTATTTCACACACGTGTGTGCGTGCGAACACACACACACACACACACACACACACACACACACACACACACACACACACACACACACACACACACACACACACACACACACACACACACACACACACACACACACACACACACACACACACACACACACACACACACACACACACACCTGACAGTGAGAATATGGCGATACTGTACTGCTAGTCCATCAACAGGGAGTGCTTCTCTGCACCACAACGACATAAACAGAGATTATGTGTGGTGGTGACATACTCTCTCATCTACTCTCCTGTCCTCTCCTCTGTTTTCTACCACTTACCCCGCCAAGACCTGGGGGTCCGTTGGGTCCGGGAGGGCCAGGGGTTCCGGGGTTCCCGGGGGTTCCAGGCTCGCCATCTCTGCCTCTGGGGCCAACATTTCCCTGGGGAAAAGGCAAGAGGGACAAGCACATTCAACAATGGGTTCAATACACAAACATGTTCAGTGTTATCAGCTTTCATTGGGAAAAGTGAGTGATCGATATTGTTGCATGGCTTTGATGGTGTTGTCTGCCTTAGGAGACTATGTTACTGAATGTAATTCTGGTCGCAATCAATCAATCAATCAATCGATCAACCAACCAATCAACAAATCAGTCCATCACCCAAACAATCAACCAATTAACCAATCAATCAACTGTAATGCATTTGCTGCATAACTAGCCTGGCCAGTGGTTGAAGAACTGCAGAGGACGTATTGAGGTGCTTTGCGGAGTATGCCACTGTTTCGTTACAATCCTATTGTACTATTTATAGATTGGAATATATTGGATTTTCCACAATAAGGTAGCGTATACTGTAAATCTCACTATCCTGGATCTAAATGCAAAGTCTCACACATGATAAACTAGGCAGCAATTGAAGATGTTGAATGGTTAGCCCTTATTTCAGTCCATACCACAGACGGATTTACTGTCTTACCTTATCACCCTTAGCGCCAGCTTCTCCACGTGGTCCCTGCTCGCCCGAGGGGCCCTGCACAAACAAGCATGTTAGGATGAGCAAGATGCGTGACAAACAGAGCACATTATTCACAAAACAAAAATAGCAAGTAAATATTTGAGAATATGTTTACCATAGGGCCTGCTGGTCCATTCGGTCCGACAACCTGGACAACAGAACAGAAAGAGAGCTTGTTCAGTTCTCAATACTTAGTGGGATGAAAGTAGTCTTTTCAAAGGCCTGATGTCTTTGATAAGGTTTCGGGTTGCACTGCTTTGAATTGCTAAGATGCTGGGAATAGCAGGAAGTCCGTTGGCAATTTACTTTGGCTGAAAAAAACATCTTCAGCTTGTCAGGGTTTGTTCATTTCCCAAGAAGCCTTGCATACCCATGAATCAAAAAAGTTACTAAATGGATGTAAAAGACGATTGGTTTCGGTCCATTATGTCCTAGGAATGTCGTCTTCCATCCATGTTTTCACAACAAAACAACAACAAAAATCTGTCTAAAACCACCAGGTTCAAAGCATGGTAGCTAATCACTTATCATTCGGAGGCCTTGGCTCTCTTGGAATCGTACGATTCCCCCAAAAGAAGAAGATCACAAATAGCCAAATTAGTAGTCCGTTACCCTCCAGAGAGTCAAAACCCCGATAATGACTACAAACTGACTCGGATAGCTATGCTGCATGTATGTGACTTTTAGGTGAGGCTATTATAAAAACGTGTTAAAGTGTCACCGTTAGAAGTAGACATGCCATAGCCTCGTCTTGCCTAATGCTTGGCGATGGCGTGCGCGTAGGTACCTAAAAAGGAGCGCCAGTGCCTTCGTGGAGCAAAAATCCCCATGTCACTCTGATTTGAACGGACAAACAAGTCTTCTGATCTCTTTCAGAGTGAGCGTGAGCCTTTGCATACAGCAGCTCATCACTGACTGTACGCTTCAATAAGGCGGAGAAGAAATAAGTACATGAGATAATAAACCCCCCCCCCCCCCCCCCCCCGTGTCCCCTGAATACTTAGCGCAATTATTTGACTATACAGTAAATCTGAGTGTGCATACTTACATCTGCAATCTCGCCTGGTTCCCCTTTCTGGCCCTAATAGGAAAAAATGAAAGTCAGTGGTTTTAATGGTGGTCAGTGGTCTTAATGAAAGTCTCTGGTCTTAAATCGGTGGTCCTAACGAAAGGCTGTGGTCCCAATGAAAGTCTGTGGTCCCAAATGAAGACTCTATCTGTATAAAGACACATAATATTCACATCATGTAAGTCGGAAGTATTTTGGAGCCCTGAGTGTGTGGATGGTTATACACGGTGTTTAGATGATGGTGTCGGCGATAGTCTGATAAGCATGGTCTAAATGACACATTGGTTTGTCCAACAGAAAATATGATTGTATTTTGCCAAGTTATTGTTATTCGTTCATAACAGCTTTCAGGGTGGCATATCATAGGGTGGTCTCACCTGAGCACCAATCACCGCCTCTGAAGTTGCATTTCAGGTGGATGAGGAAGAGAGAGAGAAAACAACATTAAAAAGGGTAAACTTGAGACTGCTGATATCTGTGTGGGGCCAAACCTCCAGAGTTTGAACCCTCCAGATTCAAAGGAAAACCTGTGGAAACCAAAGACCAAACTCCAAGGCCCTGACAACCCATCCCGAGTGGGTTTGAGGGTTAGCTGTAGATCCATGTTGAGGGGATGGGGCCAGAAGCAAAGCAAAGCGTGGGGGTGGGACAGATGTTTGGATCAAATCGTCTGTGCGTGAAAAAACATTTGTCAATATAGCATATTTTGGAGCGAACAACAGAGTTCATTGTATAAATGGCTTTAGCGAGGAGCATATCATGCTACGAAATCGCACATTTCGTGGTTATTATGAAAGACTGATGATGGGATTGTTAGAACCAAAATGTATATCTTCTCAAAAGTTCAAGTTTACTATACTTGACAGAATAAAACATGACGCATGAAAACCATTTTTTCGTTTTCAAAGACCAATTTTTTCAAAATGCTCGAAAATATTGTCTCAGAATATATATACGCTTTGTTCAATCATAAAACATGAACAATGATTCAAATGTGAAATGTGAGAGCAGCTTTGGTTTATTTGTGTTGTTCGGAAAGCAAGTATGAGTATTCTATGTTCAAAGTGCATATACTGTATCTTTGAATATTGATAGTAATAGCACATTGGCACTCTATATTATCATGTGTTTGCCTCTTCTCTTTGCATATGTTATCTGCTGTGTGTTGAGCCTGGGAGTACTACTCTAGCTGCTATCTAGAACCTATAAGGGTTCTTCAGCTGTTGTAGAACCATTTTGGTACCAGGTAGAACACGTTTGGTTCCAGGTAGAACCCTTCCCACAAGAGGGTTCTACATGGAACCCAAACGGGTTCTACCTGGAACCAAAAAAGGGCTATCCTATGGGGACAGCCTGAATAAGCCTTTTTTCTAAGAGTGTAGGTTGGGTCAAGTCTGGTGAAGTGAAGAACAATAATGACTCCCACATGCGTATGTCCCTGGGAATAGGATCATATCCAGACGCAATGCGAGTAACATGGGACCGGTGTTGAAAAAGAAGGCAAAGCAGTCATAAATGTTCACGCTTAGACACTAGTGATGGAGGAAATGAGACTTCAAGAGCCCCAAAAGTGGGCGGGACTATCATGTCTTGTCAATCATTTGTCTTATTTCACCCCAATAGGATTGCTTTGATGTGGTGGGAAAAAAGCTTCCATTGGACAAAAAAAAAAGGACACAGTGATTGGCAGGTCAGGATAGCTTCTTAGTCACCCGCCACTAGTTAAAGCAAACATTGAAGTGTCTTGTTTTCAAGATTGACCCTGGTTGTTTTAAGTGGAAACCGGACGCCACAACTGTAGGATTCAACTCCTCATGAAGTGAACATCCATAGAGGGAGATTATCCAGAGGATGTTGCAGGTCTGGTCGCCAACCCAAAACAAGCAGGGAAAAAGGTAACACTTTTGAATAGGGAACATCACACCTAGCTACTTATAAATCCCTTTAATACCAATTTATGAGCCACAAAATCTGTCCTGACTCCTGTCCAGACTCATGTCTGCACACCAAAGTCCTGAACATAAGTTACTGAGGACCTGTTAAACCCAGTGAACATCTTAACTACCATTTAGTTCCCCATTCAAAAGTTTTGGCATGTTAAAAGGGCACAGTAATTTATTCATGATTGTGTGAATAAATAAATTACAACCAGTTGGGGCGCTGGCGTCCGCAGGGCAGATGGGGCAGCACTCTCTAGGTTGGATGATGGGGTTGGCACACTCTCTGATCTCCTCGCAGATGATCTCATCACACAGCACTGACCCGCTGTCACACACACAGATACGACACGGCTCCGGCTTCCACACATCCTTATCGTTATAGCGTTGGGCATCCTGGATGCAGCTGCCTGCCTCCTCTGTGACCACCGGCAGGAGGTGGTACAGAGGCCATGGGTCATGCCGGGGGCAGAGACGGGGGTGGAGGGTGGTTGTGGCAGGAGAGGGATAAATAGGGATGGGTGGGTGTCAAAGAAGGCATGACAGTGATCATGGTGTATAGGTGCGGGGGAGGAAGCATGAGGGGGGCACATGTGTAAATGGCAGGGTAGGGTGGAGGGCAAGCAGGAAGGGCATTGAGTGCAAGGTGGGGTGGAGGAGAGGGGTGGGGGTCAGAGTGAGATGGGTGAAGGTAAGTGGAGGCAGGTGGGAGGAGGGGGGAGAGACAAGTTATCAGCTTAGCATGAGGCCTCATTTACACCACATGCACAGCACACAGCATCACAGCACCCACACTCATGACTACACTCACAGCTTGGGACAATCAACTGGTTTCACCTATCATTTTTATTGTATTTTATTTAACCTTTATTTATCCAGGTTAGTCTCATTGCAATAAAATCTATTTTTACAGAGAGACCTGGTCCAACCAAGACAGCAGCAGGGGGGGAACAATATTTGAGACAAATGTCAGACATACTGAAGGAACTTACATAGACACACCATAAAAAGTATATACAGTACCAGTCAAAAGTTTGGACACACCTACTCATTCAATGGTTTTTCTTCATTTGTACAACTTTTTACATTGTAGAATAATATTGAAGACATCAAAACTATGAAATAACACACATGGAATCATGTATTAAGCAAAAAGTTGTTTAAAAAATCGAAATACATTTTATATTTGAGATTCTTCAAAGTAGCTACCCGTTTCCTTGATGACAGTTTTGCAAACTCTTGGCATTTTCTCAACCAGCTTCATGACGTAGTCACCTGGAATGCATTTCAATTAACAGTTGTGCCTTGTTACAAGTTAATTTGAGCCAATCAATTGTGTTGTTACAAGGGAGGGGTGGTTAACAGATTTGACCCTATTTGGTAAAAGACAAAGTCCTTATTATGGCAAGAACAGCTCAAATAAGTAAAGAGAAACGAAAGTCCATCATTACTTTAAGACATGAAGGTCAGTCAATCTGTAAAACATTTCAAGAACTTAGAAAGTTTCTTCAAGTACAGTCTCAAAAAACATCAAGCGTTGTGAGGAAACTGGCTCTCATGAGGACCGCCACAGGAAAGGAAGACCAGTGACCTCTGCTGCAGCGGATAAATTCATTAGAGTTACCAGCCTCAGAAATTGCAGCCCAGATAAATGCTTCACAGAGTTCAAGTAACAGACACATCACAACATCAACTGTTCAAAGGAGAGTGTGTTAATCAGGCCTTCATGGTCGAATTGCTGGAAAGAAACCGCTACTAAAGGACATCAATAATAAGAACAGAATTGCTTGGTTCAAGAAACATGAGCAATGGACATTAGACCGGTGGTAATCTGTCCTTTGGTCAAATTAGAGATTTTTGGTTCCAACCACCTTGTCTTTGTGTGACGCAAAGTAGGTGAACGGATGTTCTCCACATGTGTGGTTCCCACCGTGAAACATGGAGGAAGAGGTGTGGGGGTGCTTGCTGGTGACACTGTTGGTGATTTATTTAGAATTCAAGGTACACTTTACCAGCATGGCTACCACCGCATTCTGCAGAGATACGCCATACTATCTGGTTTGCGCTTATTGGGACTATCATTTGTTTTCAACAGGATAATGACCCAACACACCTTCAGGCTGTGTAAGGCCTATTTGACCAAGGAGGAGAGTGATGGATTGCTGCAGCAGATGACCTGGCCTCCACAATCACATGACCATACCCATTTGAGATGGTTTGGGATGAGTTGGACTGCAGAGTGAAGGAAAAGCTACCAACAAGTGCTCAGCATATTTGGGAACTCCTTCAAGACTGATGGAAAAGCATTCCAGGTGAAGCTGGTTGAGAGAATGCCAAGAGTGTGCGAAGCTGTCATCAAGGCAAAGGGTGGCTACTTTGAAAAATATTAAATATATTTTGAATTGTTTAACACTTTTTTTGGTTACTACATGATTCCATATGTGCTATTTAGTAGTTTTGATGCCTTCATTATTATTGTATAATGTAGAAAATTGTAGAAATAAAGAAAAACCCTTGAATGAGTAGGTGTGTCCAAACTTTTGACTGGTACACCATGTTTTGACGCAGACACAAACATATTTAAATTACAGACATATATATTTAAAAAAAAATCTATCATATGTACAGTTGATGTCGAAAGTTTACATACACTTAGGTTGGAGTCATTAAAACTCGTTTTTCAACCACTCCACAAATTTCTTGTTAACAAACTATAGTTTTGGCAAGTCGGTTAGGACATCTACGTTGTGCATGACACAAGTAATTTTTCCAACTGTTTACAGACAGATTATTTCAGTTATAATTCACTGTATCACAATTCCAGTGGGTCAGAAGTTTACGTACACTAAGTTGACTGTGCCTTTAAACAGCTTGGAAAATTCCAGCAAATTATGTCATGGATTTAGAAGCTTCTGATAGACTAATTGACATAATTTGAGTCAATTGGAGGTGTACCTGTGGATGTATTTCAAGGCCTACCTTCAAACTTAGTGCCTCTTTGCTTGACATCATGGGAAAATCAAAAGAAATCAGTCAAGACCTCAGAAACAAAATTGTAGACCTCCACAAGTCTGGTTCATCCTTGGGAGCAATTTCAAAATGCCTGAAGGGACCACGTTCATCTATACAAACAATAGTACGCAAGTATAAACACCATGGGACCACGCAGCCGCCATACCGCTCAGGAAGAAGACGCGTTCTGTCTCCTAAAGATGAACGTACTTTGGTGCGAAAAGTGCAAATTAATCCCAGAACAACAGCAAAGGACCTTGTGAAGATGCTGGAGGAAACAGGTAGAAAAGTATCTATATCCACAGTAAAACGAGTCCTATATCGACATAACCTGAAAGGCCGCTCAGCAAGGAAGAAGCCACTGCTCCAAAACCTCCATAAAAAAGCTAGACTATGGTTTGCAACTGCACATGGGGACAAAGATCGTACTTTTTGGAGAAATGTCCTCTGGTCTGATGAAACAAAAATAGAACTGTTTGGCCATAATGACCAACGTTATGTTTGGAGGAAAAAGTGGGAGGCTTGCAAGCCGAAGAACACCATCCCAACCGTGAAGCACGGGGGTGGCAGCATCATGTTGTGGGAGTGCTTTGCTCCAGGAGGGACTGGTGCACTTCACAAAATAGATGGCATCATGAGGAAAGGAAAATTATGTGGATATATTGAAGCAACATCTCAAGACAGTCAGGAAGTTAAAGCTTGGTTGCAAATGGGTCTTCCAAATGGACAATGGCCCCAAGCATGCTTCCAAAGTTGTGGCAAAATGGCTTAAGGACAACAAAGTCAAGGTATTGGAGTGGCCATCACAAAGCCCTGACCTCAATCCTTTAGAAAATTTGCAGGCAGAACTGAAAAAGTGTGGAGAGGTCTACAAACCTGACTCAGTTACACCAGCTCTGTAAGGAGGAATGGGCCAAAATTCACCCAAATTATTGTGGGAAGCTTATGAAAGGCTATGCAAAACGTTTGACCCAAGTTAAACAATTTAAAGGAAATGCTATCAAATACTAATTGAGTGTGTGTAAACTTCTGACCCACTGGGAACGTGATGAAAAAAATAAAAGCTGAAATAATTAATTATTTCTACTATTATTCTGACATTTCACATTCTTAAAATAATGTGGTGATCCTAACTTAAAGCATGGACTTTTTACAAGGATTAAATTTCAGGAATTGTGAAAAACTGAGTTTAAATGTATTTGGCTACGGTGTATGTAAACTTCCGACTTCAACTGTACCACTGCCTCAAGTCCTAATGCCAATCACATTCCTCAATAGCATGTGAATCAACCAAACTTTTAAACTCCTCCTCGATGAGAAGATCCTGGAGAGAATTACAAGACTACAGAGCCGAGTAGCTAAAACACTTTTTGCCTTGATCCGATCTGCTCTTTAAAAGTAAGTAGGAGTGACCTATTCAAAGAAGAACAGAGATGTCCAGAATCACACAAAAGCATTTATTATTAACCACATTAAAGACAGAAGCATATCAGCATAATTTATAATAATGTATGGAATCATTATGTTCATCATATCCAGGTATTATGCCTAATAGACTCATCTCAACACGATGCAACATGGATTGGCAGCATGGCAGACTGGATCTTTCAAGGTACCTGTCTGGGTGGATGCAGATTCTACCTGGGGGCCACAGTCTCACAAAATCTAACCACCGGTCTGTCGTTTGGTTTAGTCTAGCAGCATACCACCATGCATCCCACTGCAGGTTGGCTTCTAAAGCTAAGCAGGGTTGGTCCTGGTCAGTTTCTGGATGGGAGACCAGATTCTACTGGAAGTGGTGTTGTAGGGCCAGTATGAGGCACCCTTTCCTCTGGTCAAATTTTTTTATATTTTTATCCCAATGCTCCTGGGCAGTGATTGGGGACATTGCCCTGTTGTAGGGTGCTGACTTTCCAATGGCATGTTAAATGGGTGTCCTGACTCTTGGTGTCACTGAAGATCCCATGGCACTTATTGTAGGAGTAGGGGCGGTTAACCCTGGTGTCCTGGATAAATTCCCGATCTGGCCTTCATGGCCACCTAATCATCTCCAGTCTCATTCATCGCCTCTCTCCTGTAACTATTCCCCAGGTCGTTGCTGTAAATGAGAATGCGTTCTCAGTCAACTTACCTGGTAAAAATACATAAAAGCTCAACAAGCCTCACCCAGGTTTATTTCTCCTGCACTCAAACGGCTAGATTCGGTAACTCCAACGGAAGATAAAGCATCCATTCAGATCACAGTAATCATATGCAGGAGGATGCTGAGGCAGCCGACCGTGAATGTATTTAGCGGTGCCATTTACAGTGCAAATAGTTTTTTTTTTTTTGGCGTGGTGGTGGAGTTAGTATGTTTAACCTGTATACCTACTGCACTCCCTGGTGACCAGTGGACCTGTTATGAATGAGTCCCTCACACTGGGGGACTGTGCCCAATTGACAAGCTGCTGCCCTAAGTAAACAGGGGAGTCCTTCTAAAATTCTCCATCTGGATCGCACAGCTGTGTCAGGCGCCAGTTCAAACACATTGGAGAATTGAGAATGGGGAGCATTCATGCACAGGGTCTAAGGTTGGGTCTACGAGGCGAAATGCAGCTATTTGTTTGTGTTGCATTTATGTGAAAGTGGTTATTAGCACGTACCTGCTACCAAACTATAGTACATAACACACGAGGTGGGTGGGTTCGGTTGGTGGCATGTTGTTGCACAACTTTTCTTTGAGTTGAGGCAATATGTATACGGACCCACAATCTCTAATTCCTTACTAAATGCTTAAAACTACTAGCAACAATGGAAACGTGGCCCCTAAAATCTGTTCTTTGGAGTACTTCAAGAGAAATTGATGAACCATTTTAGGCTATGTGGAAACAAGCCTATGAATATTTATGATTTGTAAAGCAACACATGATACATTACACATTGCATAGTGTGGTGTAGCCTATCTCTCTAGCGACAGTAGTATCCTGTTCCATAGTTTCTTCATAAAATAAAATATCTTATTGAGCGACCAACTGCCATTCACTTCCTGCTACCCTTTGAGCCTTCTAGTCTGGGGTCAAGCTGTGTCTGACCCTGTCTTTTTAAATTATGAATATAATTAACCTTTTCAAATATTTCAGCCACAGCATGAAACACAAATAATTACGCGTTTAATCCCCCTCCTCTAACAAATAGTCACCTTAAACAATTCAGCTATTCTTTTGAAATCAGGGGGGGGGGGTTGTAAATGCCAAAGTAAACGTTTTCTAAATCGCCCAATAAGCTCTTGAACTGTCAAAGCATCTCAAGTGAGCCACTGTGTCTCCGTCTGTTGTCTCCACCAAATGGATTTGTGTTGTTAAACACTGGCACCAGGGCTAGAGAGAGCAGACAGGAACCACGGCTTGTTCAGAGACAGGAACCACAGTGAGTATGCAGGAGTGAAACAAACGGACACTTGTTCACCTGGTTCTCCATCCCACACAGATGTGCCTTGATAGCCTCACCTATCCTCCCAAAAGAAAGGTCAACTCTTTCATAGGCCCCTTCTATCTGCAAACACTTACAATGTAACCAAAATGTAGCAATCAACGATGTCAATATCAAACCAGTATTAGGATGATAATGTTCAATTCAACACCATTATTTAAATAGTTAAATAGTAATTTCTTAAATTGATATCATGTACAGTATAACAGTCCAGATGATTAACATTTCATCTCTGAATTGTATCTGCAAGAATTCTAATTCATAATTGGGCAATTCCTCCAATGACCGACAGATATGTTTGCATGAGTTTGTGCCCCTCCATCAATGCCAATGTACCCAAGTGGTTCACAAAATCGTATCCAATTCTCATATCTTGCTTGCTGCAGTTTGACCAACACTTGCCCAATTCATTGTGAAGGTGAGATTTGCGCAGGAACTTTACATGCCAAGGTGGTGTGGCCACAGAAGCGCAGAAAGTAAAATATGAGTTGATAACATGGCATCAAAAGGCAATTCAACAGAATGATGTAACTTACGGTCATCCTCTTCCTGGCATCTGACAATGGATATTAAAACAACTTGGGATGCTACAAGTAGCAGAACAGTCCGTGAATCCACAAAGCTGAACATGTCTAAATTTTAGACATGCAGGACCTTGGGTGAAGAAAAAGATGGGACGGATCAGACGATGCTCTCTTTTAATGGAGTGTGTCTGTGTGTTCCCAGAGACTACAACCGAACCATGCAGTCAACCTTCCAAAATCGAAGTGGAATCCAACGCGGGGCCCTAGCCGGCACTTTACACCCACCGCGTCAGAGCAAGAACCGCGGTTTTATGTCCACAGTACCTTCTACGGATCTTCGTATATTCCAAAATACTAGACCTCCCCCCGACCCCCAGTCGAGCTTGAAACCCAACCCACATCTCCCTCCCCTCAGCACCAGCAGAATCTATTCTCCCAGGGACCTCTTTCTTTCTCCTATTCCTCCCACGCGCTGCGAGGACGAGGTAGCCTACCTATAAATCACACTTTTTTGATTCGCTTTCGACCCCCATTACAATAGCGTGAAGTATAGCCACTCACCACAATTTTGCATATACAATAATTGAAGTAGGCCTTTTCCGAATGTTGCTCAATAGGCTACAATAACCAATAACAGATTTTCCATTTGACCATTTGCAGGTGGATTTAGGCCTTCACGGATAGGCCTACATTCATATTCAACTCATGTTTATTCATACACTTTTTTTTATTGACACTTACAATAGGCAACTCTCTTATATATGGGCTTATAACAAATGTGTAATGCAGTAATGACCTGATGTCTGCATTACATCATGGCTCTTTTGATGCAAGAGTATCGGAAGTCTACCTGGGATCATGTCCATAGACTTGCAGTTTAGATTTAGGACCCAGAACAGAACTTACTCAGGTCAATAGAGGAGAGACAGGCTTTTAAGATGGATCAGCTATTGTGCACACAAATATAGGATTACTTTATTGAAGTCCATGGATTCCCCCAAGAGGAAACCGATCCCCTCATTGAGAGTGAATGACACTGTCGACCTGTCCGCCTATACATGTGCCCACACTTGGCAAATGTTGGTGGCCTATATTTAGAAAGTTTCTACTTTTCAATATTCTCTCTCTCTCTCTCTCTCTCTCTCTCTCTCTCTCTCTCTCTCTCTCTCTCTCTCTCTCTCTCTCTCTCTCTCTCTCTCTCTCTCTCTCTCTCTCTCTTACTCTCTCTCTTACTCTCTCTCTCTCTCTCTCTCTCTCTCTCTCTCTCTCTCTCTCTCTCTCTCTCTCTCTCTCTCTCTCTCTCTCCCTCTCTCTCTCTCTCTCTTACTCTCTCTCTCTGTCTCTCTCTCTGTCTCTCTCTCTCTCTTACTCTCTTTCTCTCTCTCTCTCTCTCTCTGTCTTTCTCTCTCTCTTACTCTCTCTCGCTCTCTCTTTCAATTAAATTCAAAGGGCTTTATTGGCAGGAATTGTTAATAAACTTGGTGTTCATCTGCTCACAGGCCTCCAACTAACCTACATGTAAAAAACACATCTACAAAATAAAATAAGGCTAATCCACTTAGCTAACAATGGGAGTTGAGGGTGTATGAAGTGGACCATGGTGTGAACTACCGTAGGGAGCACTGAGGGCATGGGAAACGGCCAGCCTGTCTCTGAGGATTAACTCATTCTAAACCTGTCTGACTCTACAGAGATTCTTGGATTATGGCTTTATGGGTGTCTAATTATTGCGGGACCTGAGGCTACCCCTGGGTGTGTAGAGCACTCCAGTCGATGACAGTGTTATGTCATGGTCACGTTGCATACTTAGGGTCAGTCAGAGTTTCAGCAAGAGGCCTGTCTGTTTGAGCAAAGACCAGTTGACATGAGGCTGTGAGAACCAGTTAAAAGAAGATGTCTGCCATGACTGTTTGCAATGGATATTAAGGGGCTGGAAACTGAAGGCGTGTTGTATGCATTTCCATGAACTTTCCTGCATATGCAGTAATGGTGTTAGCTTGATTAAATGTAACTGTGAACAGAAATACACACCAACTGTAATTACTCAGCAAGCAGCACCGCACTGTCTATTCTAAACCAACAATGTATCCCTTCAAATTACAGTACATGCAGTACATACAGCACATACAAATTCCACCAGTACATGGGGCTTGTTGCTATTGCTAATGTTATACTAGTTCACCTGTCACAACAGTTCAGATGCCCAACAGTCCCCTCCAGGCAAACAACATGGGCTCTCTTCATTGTGAAGCTCAGAAATAGTGAACCAGGGGATGAAATGCCTCTATGATCTTTATCGTGTATCTTTCTGAGGCATATAGGGCCAGGTGAGAGGGTCTGAAAGCGGGTCTTTGTTGAGTGGAGAGGCACAATCACACCAGGGTCATAACCTTTTTCGAGAGACCTGTCAATTAAGGAAAAAAAGCGTCTGAACCCTCCATCACACCCCTGATCACTTTCTACAGATACAGTAACAACTGATCCAGGGACAGTTTTATTATTTGGTGCATATTGGTTAAGGGAGAGCTGATCCTAAATCAGTTAATTTGGAAGAACTCAGGAAGCATCTTGACCAATGCAGTCCTCATATCTGTTCCTAAATCAACTAGCGAGCTCTGAATGTCTGTCTTAAATGACCATCATGCCTGTTCTAGCTAAACCAATATTATGTTCTATTAAGACAATATCACACACTCCAATTTACAAAGTGAAGCCAGGTTATTTTATTAGGCAAGTCAGTTAAGAACAAATTAATATTTTCAATGATGGCCTAGGAACAGTGGGTTAACTGCCTTGTTCAGGGGCAGAATGACAGATTTTTACCTTGTCTGCTCAGGGATTCGATCTTGCAACCTTTCAGTTACTAGTCCAACGCTCTAACCACTAGGCTACCTGACGCCCCAGAGAATGGGAGATTGATAGATCATAGGACCAACAGTAGGTAAATACACTGAGTGTACAAAACATTAAGAACAGCTGCTCTTTCAATGCCACAGACTGAGCAGGTGAACCCAGGTGGAAGCTATGATCCCTTATTGATGTCACTTGTTAAATCCACTTCAATCAGTGTAGATGAAGGAGAGGAGACAGGTTAAAGAAGGATTTTTAAGCCTTTTAACAATTGAGACATGGATTGTGTATGTGTGCCATTCAGATCGTGAATGATCAAGACAAAATATTTAAGTGCCTTTGAACGTGGGTATGATAGTACGTGCCAGGCGCACCAATTTGTGTCAAGAACTGCAATGTTGCTGGGTTTTTCACGCTCAGCAGTTTCCTGTGTGTGTCAAGAATGGTCCATCACCCAAAGGACATCCAGCCAACTTGACACAACTGTGGGAAGCATTGGAGTCAACATGGATCAGCATCCCCGTTGAATGCTTTCAACACCTTGTAGAGTCCATGCCCTGACGAATCGAGGCTGTTCTGAGGACAAAAGGGGTTGGGGGGGTGCAACTCAATATTAGGAAGGTGTTTGGTGTACTCAGTTGTAGAACTGGAATATACTGGTAACTGACAAAATAAAGGAAATAGCAACATAAAGTGACTAAATAGGGTGTAGGAGTCTGGAACTCAGTCAGGGTAACGTGACATCCTTATTCCCACGAGAAATTCCATCATTTGGTGTATTGTTGATGGTGGAGGAAAACACTGTCTCGGGTGCCACTCTAGAAACTCCCAGAAGTGTTCAGTCGGGTTGAGATCTGGTGACTGAGGCGGCCGTGGCATACGGTTTACACTGTTTTCATGCTCATCAAACCATTCGGTGACCGCTCTGTGATGGCCTGTGATGGCGGCATTGTCATCCTATTGGGACATAGCCATGGTTGCCAAAATAATGGCCTGCCCAGCATTTGTATACATGACCCAAAGCATGATGGGATGTGAATAGCTTAATTAACTCAGGAACCGCAACTGTGTGGAAGCACCTACTTTCAATGTATTGCGTATCCCTCATTTACTTATGTGTCTCCATTATTTAGGCAGTTACCTGTACATAGAACTGCAATCTGAAAGCATCACTCAGATGCATGACTACTCGACGGCCATCTTGGGGGGGACTTATTTGGAATGTTCTGTTTTACTGATAACTTCAGTACTGGATTTCCCAGTGTACCATGCCTTATGATCACAACTGTCATGTTTGTCATTTATTGTCATGTCTTGTCCCTGTGCTCCCCATGCTATTCGTTTCCCTCTGCTGGTCTTGTTTGGTTCTATCCTTCTCTCTCCCCCTCCCTCTCTCACTCTCTCGCTCTCTCTTCTCTCTGTCGTTCCGTTCCTGCTCCCAGCTGTTCCTATTCCCCTAATCATCATTTAGTCTTCCCACACCTGTTCCCGATCCTTTCCCCTGATTAGACTCCCTATTTATTCCTTTGTGATCCGTTCCTGTTCCGTCGGTTCCTTGTATTGTATTCACCATGCTGTGATTGCGTTTCGCCCTGTCCTGTCGTGTTTTTTTGCCGTGATTGTGTATCACCCTGTCCTGTCGTGTTTTGTGCCTTCATCAGACGCTGCGTGTGAGCAGGTGTCTCAGTCGACTACGGCCTGCGCCTACCCGAAGCGACCTGCAGTCTGTGGCCGCTTCTCCAGTTGTTTTCCCCTCTACAAATCTAGAGGATGTCAGTTATTCCGTTTTGAACATTATTAAACTCTGTTTCTGTTAAGTCGCTTTTGGGTCCTCTTTTACCTGCATGACAGAAGGAACCGACCAAGGAATGGACCCAGCGACTTCAGACGCTCGTTACACTGCCGTCGAGTTCCAAGGAGCCATGCTCGGCAGACACGAGCAGGAATTGTCCGCTGCTCGCCATGCCGTGGAGAACCTGGCCGCTCAGGTTTCCGACCTCTCTGGACAGTTCCAGAGTCTACGTCTCGTGCCACCTGTTACTCCCTGGCCTGCCGAGCCTCCAGAACCCAGGGTTAATAACCCACCTTGCTACTCCGGGCAGCCCACTGAGTGCCGCTCCTTTCTCACGCAGTGTGAGATTGTGTTCTCTCTCCAACCCCACACATACTCTAGAGAGAGAGCTCGGGTTGCTTACGTCATTTCACTCCTTACTGGCCGGGCTCGAGAATGGGGCACAGCTATCTGGGAGGCAAGGGCTGATTGCTCTAACAGATTCCAGAACTTTAAAGAGGAGATGATTCGGGTTTTTGACCGTTCAGTTTTTGGTGAGGAGGCTTCTAGGGCCCTGGCTTCCTTATGCCAAGGTGAACGGTCCATAACGGATTATTCCATTGAGTTTCGCACTCTTGCTGCCTCTAGTGAGTGGAACGAGCCGGCGCTGCTCGCTCGTTTTCTGGAGGGACTCCACGCAGCGGTTAAGGATGAGATTCTCTCCCGGGAGGTTCCTTCAGATGTGGACTCTTTGATTGCTCTCGCCATCCGCATAGAACGACGGGTAGATCTTCGTCACCGGGCTCGTGGAAGAGAGCTCGCATCAACGGTGTTTCCCTGCTCCGCATCGCAACCATCTCCCTCCTCTGGCTTTGAGACTGAGCCCATGCAGCTGGGAGGGATTCGCATCTCGAATAAGGAGAGGGAACAGAGGATCACCAACCGCCTGTGCCTCTATTGCGGAGTTGCTGGACATTTTGTTATTTCATGTCCAGTAAGAGGCCAGAGCCCATCAGTAAGCGGAGGGCTACTGGTGAGCGCTACTACTCAGGTCCCTTCATCTAGATCTTGTACTACTATGTCGGTCCATCTACGCTGGACCGGTTCGGGTGCTACATGCAGTGCTTTGATTGACTCTGGGGCTGAGGGTTGTTTCATGGACGAAGCATGGGCTCGGAAACATAACATTCCTTTCAGACCGTTAGACAGGCCTACGCCCATGTTTGCCTTAGATGGTAGTCATCTTCCCAGTATCAAATTTGAGACACTACCTTTAACTCTCACAGTATCTGGTAACCACAGTGAGACTATGTCTTTTTTGATTTTCCGTTCACCGTTTACACCTGTTGTTTTGGGTCACCCCTGGCTTGTATGTCATAATCCTTCTATTAATTGGTCTAGTAATTCTATCCTATCCTGGAACGTTTCTTGTCATGTGAAGTGTTTAATGTCTGCCATCCCTCCCATTTCTTCTGTCCCTACTTCTCAGGAGGAACCTGGCGATTTGACAGGAGTGCCGGAGGAATATCATGATCTGCGCACGGTCTTCAGTCGGTCCCGAGCCAACTCCCTTCCTCCTCACCGGTCGTATGATTGTAGTATTGATCTCCTTCCGGGGACCACTCCTCCTCGAGGTAGACTATACTCTCTGTCGGCTCCCGAACGTAAGGCTCTCGAGGATTATTTGTCTGTGTCTCTTGACGCCGGTACCATAGTGCCTTCTTCCTCTCCGGCCGGGGCGGGGTTCTTTTTGTTAAGAAGAAGGACGGTACTCTGCGCCCCTGCGTGGATTATCGAGGGCTGAATGACATAACGGTTAAGAATCGTTATCCGCTTCCCCTTATGTCATCAGCCTTCGAGATTCTGCAGGGAGCCAGGTGCTTTACTAAGTTGGACCTTCGTAACGCTTACCATCTCGTGCGCATCAGAGAGGGGGACGAGTGGAAAACGGCGTTTAATACTCCGTTAGGGCATTTTGAGTACCGGGTTCTGCCGTTCGGTCTCGCCAATGCGCCAGCTGTTTTTCAGGCATTAGTTAATGATGTTCTGAGAGACATGCTGAACATTTTTGTTTTTGTCTATCTTGACGATATCCTGATTTTTTCTCCGTCACTCGAGATTCATGTTCAGCACGTTCGACGTGTTCTACAGCGCCTTTTAGAGAATTGTCTCTACGTAAAGGCTGAGAAGTGCTCTTTCATGTCTCCTCCGTTACTTTTCTCGGTTCCGTTATTTCCGCTGAAGGCATTCAGATGGATTCCGCTAAGGTCCAAGCTGTCAGTGATTGGCCCGTTCCAAGGTCACGTGTCGAGTTGCAGCGCTTTTTAGGTTTCGCTAATTTCTATCGGCGTTTCATTCGTAATTTCGGTCAAGTTGCTGCCCCTCTCACAGCTCTTACTTCTGTCAAGACGTGTTTTAAGTGGTCCGGTTCCGCCCAGGGAGCTTTTGATCTTCTAAAAGAACGTTTTACGTCCGCTCTCCTATCCTCGTTACTCCTGACGTCACTAGACAATTCATTGTCGAGGTTGACGCTTCAGAGGTAGGCGTGGGAGCCATTCTATCCCAGCGCTTCCAGTCTGACGATAAGGTTCATCCTTGCGCTTATTTTTCTCATCGCCTGTCGCCATCTGAGCGCAACTATGATGTGGGTAACCGTGAACTGCTCGCCATCCGCTTAGCCCTAGGCGAATGGCGACAGTGGTTGGAGGGGCGACCGTTCCTTTTGTCGTTTGGACAGACCATAAGAACCTTGAGTACATCCGTTCTGCCAAACGACTTAATGCCCGTCAAGCTCGTTGGGCGTTGTTTTTCGCTCGTTTCGAGTTTGTGATTTCTTACCGTCCGGGTAGCAAGAACACCAAGCCTGATGCCTTATCCCGTCTGTTTAGTTCTTCTGTGGCTTCTACTGATCCCGAGGGGATTCTTCCTTATGGGCGTGTTGTCGGGTTAACAGTCTGGGGAATTGAAAGACAGGTTAAGCAAGCACTCACGCACACTGCGTCGCCGCGCGCTTGTCCTAGTAACCTCCTTTTCGTTCCTGTTTCCACTCGTCTGGCTGTTCTTCAGTGGGCTCACTCTGCCAAGTTAGCGGGTCATCCCGGTGTTCGAGGCACTCTTGCGTCTATTCGCCAGCGCTTTTGGTGGCCGACTCAGGAGCGTGACACGCGCCGTTTCGTGGCTGCCTGTTCGGACTGCGCGCAGACTAAGTCGGGTAACTCTCCTCCTGCCGGTCGTCTCAGACCGCTCCCCATTCCTTCTCGACCATGGTCTCACATTGCCTTAGACTTCATTACCGGTCTGCCTTTGTCTGCGGGGAAGACTGTGATTCTGACGGTTGTCGATAGGTTCTCTAAGGCGGCACATTTCATTCCCCTCGCTAAACTTCCTTCCGCTAAGGAGACGGCACAAATCATTATTGAGAATGTATTCAGAATTCATGGCCTCCCGTTAGACGCCGTTTCAGACAGAGGTCCGCAATTCACACGTCACAGTTTTGGAGGGAGTTCTGTCGTTTGATTGGTGCGTCCGTCAGTCTCTCTTCCGGGTTTCATCCCCAGTCTAACGGTCAAGCAGAGAGGGCCAATCAGACGATTGGTCGCATACTACGCAGCCTTTCTTTCAGAAACCCTGCGTCTTGGGCAGAACAGCTCCCCTGGGCAGAATACGCTCACAATTCGCTTCCTTCGTCTGCTACCGGGTTATCTCCGTTTCAGAGTAGTCTGGGTTACCAGCCTCCTCTGTTCTCATCCCAGCTTGCCGAGTCCAGCGTTCCCTCCGCTCAAGCGTTTGTCCAACGTTGTGAGCGCACCTGGAGGAGGGTGAGGTCTGCACTTTGCCGTTACAGGGCACAGACGGTGAGAGCCGCCAATAAACGCAGGATTAAGAGTCCAAGGTATTGTTGCGGCCAGAGAGTGTGGCTTTCCACTCGCAACCTTCCTCTTACGACAGCTTCTCGTAAGTTGACTCCGCGGTTCATTGGTCCGTTCCGTGTCTCCCAGGTCGTCAATCCTGTCGCTGTGCGACTGCTTCTTCCGCGACATCTTCGTCGCGTCCATCCTGTCTTCCATGTCTCCTGTGTTAAGCCCTTTCTTCGCACCCCCGTTCGTCTTCCCTCCCCCCTCCCGTCCTTGTCGAGAGCGCACCTATTTACAAGGTACATAAAATTATGGACATGCGTTCTCGGGGACGGGGTCACCAATACCTAGTGGATTGGGAGGGTTACGGTCCTGAGGAGAGGAGTTGGGTTCCGTCTCGGGACGTGCTGGACCGTTCGCTCATCGATGATTTCCTCCGTTGCCGCCAGGATTCCTCCTCGAGTGCGCCAGGAGGCGCTCGGTGAGTGGGGGGTACTGTCATGTTTGTCATTTATTGTCATGTCTTGTCCCTGTGCTCCCCATGCTATTCGTTTCCCTCTGCTGGTCTTGTTTGGTTCTATCCTTCTCTCTCCCCTCCCTCTCTCACTCTCTCGCTCTCTCTTCTCTCTGTCGTTCCGTTCCTGCTCCCAGCTGTTCCTATTCCCCTAATCATCATTTAGTCTTCCCACACCTGTTCCCGATCCTTTCCCTGATTAGACTCCCTATTTATTCCTTTGTGATCCGTTCCTGTTCCGTCGGTTCCTTGTATTGTATTCACCATGCTGTGATTGCGTTTCGCCCTGTCCTGTCGTGTTTTTTGCCGTGATTGTGTATCACCCTGTCCTGTCGTGTTTTGTGCCTTCATCAGACGCTGCGTGTGAGCAGGTGTCTCAGTCGACTACGGCCTGCGCCTACCCGAAGCGACCTGCAGTCTGTGGCCGCTTCTCCAGTTGTTTTCCCCTCTACAAATCTAGAGGATGTCAGTTATTCCGTTTTGAACATTATTAAACTCTGTTTCTGTTAAGTCGCTTTTGGGTCCTCTTTTACCTGCATGACAACAACAACAGATCAATTGAACTGCGCCTCCACAATGGTTAGCCAAGGTCCAAAGAACTTAATGTGCCATAGAAATCTGTCCGTTCAAGAAATGTCTCTCGTTCCCCCGACTGTACGCTTCCTCCGTCTCCCTGAGCACACAATAGGCCTCTGTGTGCTGGGCCCACGGAATGCTGTGAGATGGCAGGGCAGTGGGGATCGCTGCCTGATGAGGATGGTGGCTGGGGGGGTTGAGGAATGGTGGGTATAAGGTGGGAGGATGGAGGGGTTCGGGGGGGAGGGGAGGGGGTGATCATTCAGGACTGTATGACTGCAAAGAGGCTCCAGGGGTCTAGAGGGTGTCTAGGTTTCGGCACGGTGACCACTGTGGAGGGGTGGCTGTGGTTTGCTGAGTACACAGAGGAGGGAGGGGGGGGGGGGGCTGCTTCAACGTACCTGGGGAAGTCGAGCAAAGGACAGGGCCAGTCTCAGTCTATAAAATATATTTGTTATTGTATCCATTTTCTATTATAATTTCATAAATGGTGCAGGAGGTAACATTTGTAAAGTTAAATAGCACATTCCCAGAAGACCAAATATTAGATAATGGGACCAAAAAGGTGATAGAATATAATCTACATTTTTTTCAACGCTGTACAATTGCGCTGTGTTTCACTAGAGGAACTCTAACTTCTGCTGGAGAGAATGAGGGAAATCTGTGGAATATTTGGATTTCAGTGCACATCTCTGGCGTAAAGATGTCTTGGTGAAAGAACTCCCTCCAGTGGAAGTCGGGTAGAACTGTCTGGCTACTCTTGCTTTAGTGGTGTGCGTGTGTGTGTGTGTGCCTGTTTGCACTGTAAGGTCTGTATGTCTGTGTCATTATGGGGAGGAATGTGGGAGAGAGTAAAGTTGGCAATGAGTGAGAATTCCATTCACGCTGGGTGGTAGATGGATAATGGACCGTGTTCTTTAATTTGAGAAGCGAAATGAACGATGCATCAAATCTCTACAATTCTCTAATTAGGGAGTTTTGTTTCACCACTCTGCACACAATTAAAATGTTCCTCTCGCTATGATCAATATCAAATTAACGTCTAAGAAGTCATCTAAAATTGGAAGCAGAGGATATGTTGAGATTGGAAAGTAGCAATTTCCTTGGGATAGTAAAAGCAAAAAAATGAAGACGTCGCAGACACTTTTTTTCCTCATTGGCTTTTCTTCCAACATCATTCTAACCTTCTGCCCTACAAAGTAGAAAGCATGACTCTCAGACCCAAGAGAGTTTAGCGAGGGTAAGAAAAACGAACCTTTCAAACCAAGACGTTTTGCCGCCAATTTTAGCGTACCGCCAACTTTTTTGCAGACTTTTCTTTGTACTGTATTTGAACGATTTTGCCAACAGCAAAGCCTGTACTTTTCATTCCACCAACCGAGGTAGTCATGATTGTGGTAATATGTTGCAAAGTCCCGCCAAACCCTCAGTATTAATGCAAACAAACAACATCCCCCTCTTCCTCAGAGAACGACAGTGTAAATGGAGAAAGATGCCAGTGAGAAGTAGCCTGACTGGACAAAACACTTCTCTTTGATCTCTTCTTTAGCACTTCATGAAGTAGTTGTGATTTTGGGGTTGTGTGCACTCTGATATGTGCTTGTGTGAAATCGTCCAATGATATTAGCTGGGTACAAGGTTGTGTAGGTCACTTTCTAAATGTAATCCGTTACAGTTACTAGTAGGTTACTTGTCCAAAATTGTAATCAGTAGTGTGACTTTTGTATCACCCGAACTCAGTAACGTAATCTGATTACTTTCCGTTACTTTTGGATTACTTTCCCCTTTAACAGGCATTAGAAGACAGAAATGTTCCATCAAACACATCTGGTGTGTCATCATAATGGTCTCTGACTTGTGGTCAGACTCGCTCATGTAGAACAAACTTAAATCTGCACCTTTTTTCAATGTTGAATTGAATGTCATAATGTATTTTTTCCGAAAACATCCTTTCTGAATTTAAAAGTAATCCAAGAAGTAATCATGAAGTTTTTCTAAAGTATCTGTAATCTGAATACAATATATTAGCTGGTAACATAATTTATTACAGTTAGGTTTTTTTTGCAATCAGATTACATGTAACTGATTACATGTAATCAGTTACTCCCCAAACCTGGTCAGGTAGATATCACTATTTGAGACGCCCTGAACTGCAGAAGGAATCCCAGACAAGCTTTGGACCCAATAGTAATATATAGCAGTTTCTCCTAAATCCAGGATATCATGGTGACATTTTAGGTGAGTCTGTTAACTACCATATTTCACCAGAATACTTTTTGACCCATAATCCTGTCCAAATACAGAATCTCCAACCCCCAAGTGTTTCAAACTGACTGTCCATTGTAGGTTATTCTAAGCTCCAGGGCTTTATCCAGGCTCTCAGACTACTGAGGCTGAATCAAAGCAGCAGGCTCCGGTATATTTCTTTTCCTGTGTGAGACGACGACGGGGGTGGGGGTGGGTAGTTAAGTTTGTGCAGGCAGGAAGGGTGGGGCATGGGGGCTTCTCACACACGATGGAGGCTGGGGGGGGGGGGACAAAGCTGGCATTCATGGACTGAGGAATGGAAAACATTTTCTCCTGAAAACTCCTGAAGCTACAACCTGGGAGAGGTGGTGTAGGCAGACCATTGGTTAGCGTGTGGCCCTTTGGAGCAGTCACATTCCTAGCGAGGCAAATCCAAAGGCTCCACCAGTGCCGGGTGAGGCCTCGTTTATTTGGTAACGCAGGTAACATTATGTCACCTCGTAGAGTCAATCTGGGAGAGGATACTATAGCATTCTACACCCAACAGCTGCACAGACTACACAGTCTAAAAAAAAACATGTAACCCTATACGGGTGGGTGCAGGAACTTTTCAACTACGAGGACGTTTTTGGATGGGGAGTCTGGGGGCCTTGACCGTCTGCATGACAATAATGTCTCCTGAAAGAATTCCTTGAAGTGCCTTGAAGTGAGCTTCTCTTGATAGAGTCTTGGTAAATGTAATCCACCAATGTATTCCTCTCCTTAGTGAGGTTTTTCATGCTACATGCGAGTTGTAACTGTTTAAAGATTTGAGAAAAAAGTTGATAAAATGCACCTGTGTCGGTTCCTATTATCTTGTGTTTACTGTAACAGCCGGTAATGTCTTAACCAGTCAAATCATTTCCCCTTAGCAGGAGAGGCAGGGTAGCCTAGTGGTTAGCATTGGACTAGTAACTGAAAGGTTGCAAGTTCAAATCCCCGAGCTGACAAGGTACAAAATCTGTCGTTCTGCCCCTGAACATGCAGTTAACCCACTGTTCCTAGGCCGTCATTGAAAATAAGAATTTGTTCTTAATTGACTTGCCTGGTAAAATAAATACCAGTGTGCTGATAATTCTGATAAAAAGTTGTACACAAACACTGAGCACATGAAGGATCAGAGAGGTGAGGTGTGATGTGTCCCCTCACTCAGAGGCTTGTGGGTAGGAACACTGGGGGTGTGTGTGTGTGTGTGTGTGTGTGTGTGTGTGTGTGTGTGTGTGTGTGTGTGTGTGTGTGTGTGTGTGTGTGTGTGTGTGTGTGTGTGTGTGTGTGTGTGTGTGTGTGTGTGTGTGTGTGTGTGTGTGTGATGGACCCCTAAGGGATGCCTTCTCATGGATACAACAGACACAGTGACACAGCAGGATGTGAGGTGCTAGATCTGGGATGAGTCTGCCACCTGCAGGCAAGAGATGTAAACAGACAGCAGAAAAGGTCTTGTGGAGTAGCATTGAGTTGCCTCAGCCTAGAAATGTAAAGCGCCACCTGCCCTACTGATCTTAAAACAGTTGTGTATTTACTGTTTTTCAAGGTTGTGGATTTGAAAGGGTAGTGCATAGGGGGGGACCGGTTGTTATTTTAAACAATAGAGTAACAGTATTTTAGGCACTAACTCCAGCATGGCTCATTGGCCAAAGCCTATGGGGAACTGGATAAACGCAGAGAATAAGATCGTGGTGAACACTGGCCTGGGCGTTCTTATACGTTTTGATCTATGAGATTTTCATCAGTTCACGTCACTTTTTGTGACATTTGTGTAATCAAAACAAGCACTTGAATCACACGAAAGCTTCAAAATTCCTAAAGGTTAAGTTAACTGGCTGATATTACATCATTGACCAAAACGTCTAAGATCTCCCAAGTGTGTGTTCACTTCAGACCTTATTTTCTGCGTTTATCCCAAAACCCCATTCTTTCCCCATTCATTTCCTGGGGCAGCAGGTAGCCTAGTGATTAGAGCGTTGGGCCTGTAACTGAAAGGTTGCTAGATTGAGTCCCCGAGCTGACAAGGTAAAAAATATGTTGTTTTGCCCCTGAACAAGGCAGTGTACACCACTGTTCCAAGGCCGTCATTGTAAATAAGAATTTGTTCCTAACTTGCCTAGTAAAGAAAAAGTACACATTGTTACAACTGTAGTTTCCATCTCATCCAAGGAACTCTGTAGTTCTGTCAGAGTGGTCATTGTGTTCTTGATTACCTCCCTAACAAGGTCCTGTTTGGTCAGACTAACAGCTCTAAGCAGAGTCTGGGTAGTTCCATATTTTTACAATTCCCCAATGATGGAGACCACTGTGCTCTTGGAAACTTTCAACACTATAGAAATGGTTTTATACCCTTCCACAAATATACGCCTCGTCACAATTCTATCTCGGTGATCTACTGGCAGTTCCTTGGACTTCGTGATATAGTTTCTGCTCTGAAATGCACTGCCATCTGTGGGACCTTATATTAACAGGTGTGTTTCTTTGTAAATTAAGTCCACACAATTGAATTGGCCATAGGTGGACTCCAGTCAAGTTGTAGTGACATCTCGAGGATTATCAACAAAAATGTGATGCACCTGAGCTCAATTTGGAATGTCACAGCAAAGGGTTGGGAATACTTATGTAAATGAGATATTTCTGTATTTCATTTTCAATAGCCTACGTTTTCAATAGCCTACATTTGAAAACATGTTTTCACTTTGTCATTGAGGGGTATCGTGTGTAGATGGGGGAGAACGTCAATTGAATCCATTTTCAATTCAGGCTGTAACAGAACAAAATGTGGAACAAAATAAGAATACTTTCTGAAAGCAATGTATGCTACGTGACACACATATGGTGTTGCTACACAAGCTGCAAATGACTAGAATATCCCCCAATGTCATCTCTGCTCATTGGTATGCTTAATTTCACCATAACCAATGTAACCATGACATTGTAAGTAGTTTTAAAAAAAAGATTGGTAATTGTATTATTTATTTATTCACAGGTTCACAGGTGTCATGACGTTGGCCTGTGGGTAAGGTTTATGACCCCCCACCCCCCCATAAATACCTTTCTCCCTTCCCTCTCTCTTGACTCTACAGAGGGACTCTTGAATAGCCTTTGTTAAACAGAGATTCTGGGTGGGGGAAATGAACTATATTTTGGTAATCCAACCAGTTGAACATATGCGTTGGTACTTAATGAATATGATGTCAGTTCGGTTGTCATCTGAGACATTCTCATCAATGATAGGATGACAAACAGTACAGTGGAAAGTCTACACATTATGGTTATCAGATTCACATGGAATTGTTGTGCAATTTAAATGTTTGAATATGAAATTATTTGGGAGGGGAAGAAATGTGATTTTAGCTTCTAAAATGTGAGAATTAGGTTTTCATGAGTGAATTAGGCCCGACTCAGTGGCCCGCCCACGTGAAGAGACATTGGTTATAAACTATGAAACATGCAGTCCTCTCCCTTCCTATATAAAGCCTTGATGACAATATAACTTTCTGTTCCGGGTACATTAGGATGACGATCTGATGTCAGAAGGGTTCAAATAATAACTATAGAACGAAGCCAACCTCAGTGGTATGAACTTTGAACTCTTATTCACTACAGAAGTCATACCTCCTAGCCATTGAGTTAGCAACAGCAGCTGCAAACGTGGGCTAGAAAAGAACAGACAGAGTATCCCATCTACCACACAACAACGTTCTACAACATATCACATTTACCACCAGAGACATTCTTCAAAGGACATAGGATTCTGTTGGGCAACACGGCCTTCCATCTACCACCAACCTATTGAAGCGCAGCTCAGCGTAAATATTCATTGCATTTTTCTTTTCCAAATGGGCGGTAATTTAGAATGCATAAGATCCTGTATTTCCGATATAGACATCGCTTCTCCCTTTGTTCTTCAGTCTTCCTGCTCTTTCACTCAGCTAGGAACGTTTTCCTTTATGACATAATTTGTAATCAATGTATGGTTCATTCTGTGTATATGTAATTCTGTGTGATTAGTTAGGTATTTAGTAAATAAATAATGAAACCCAATTTTGTATTGCTGATTCAACTTGTTAGCCAGGGTTCGGGAAGATAACCAAAAATGTACAACTTTCAGATGAGACTGAAATAAAGTGAAGATGAATATTGACTGCTATTGATGTAAAATATTACAAAGGTCTTTAAGAGTTCATTCGGAAGATAACTGCTCTATAAATATTATTTCGTGGTCCCCCGACGTTCTAGTTAATTACATTTACATGATTAGCTCAATCAGGTAATGTTAATTACAGAGAAAGGATTTTATAGAATAGCATGTCATATCACTTAATCCGACATAGGCCAAAAACACGACACAGGTGATAATACAACTTCTTGTTCAACAGTTGCAACAAGGTTAGATCATATTACATCTTGCAGCGAGGTATTTAAAGGTTTTGGCAATGTTTTCCATAGAAACTGCTCAGAGAAGTAGCCTATAATTAGATTTGTACTGTGTCCCTAGCCACTGAATCACGTAACTGAAATCCTATCCATGCGCGTGCCAAGGATCGTACATTTCTCACCCTCTTCCCTGGGAAAAATCTAATCTGGATCCTCGGGACGAAAAACTCTGACGTCACCCCAATTGAAGTTGACAGCTCTACCCGGGTAAGAGTTAAGATTGGGGTTAGGTTTAGGTAAAGGTCGGGGTAATGGTAGGGGGTTAGGTTAGGTTTGAGGTTTAGGTTATGGACGTCCCAAGGATCCCGAAACAGCACAGCCACCTTCCCGTTCTGGATTCACTTGTCATTGGTCACTGGCCCATTTCATCTGTCGACCAACTTGTGCCAGTCACAACTCCACCCCCCACGCGATAGTATCAAGTCCTCAAGTGCGCTCGCGTACATGAAAACTGACATAAAGCCCCCGAGGAACGAAGCACTGGACACAGATCTGATGCCTCTACAGTGTTAATTATATTCTAAGTGTATTGTTCTTTTGGTTGCGATCCACCCCTTTAATAATGCATTGTCTGAAACGTCTGCGGACTACAAATGCGGGAGTTTTACAACTGCTCAAACACGCTGTCAACTCCGCACGGGTTGGGAGTGACAGCAATGGTTTATCCAGGATCGAGCAACAGTCTCAGCTGTTATGCACAAGCGCAGCATCACACAGCCAGCGTCAGCAACCCTTCCACCATCAAGCTGTCAATGACATGGATGAAGCAGAGTGCAGGTAAATACCTACTCTTCCCCTAATTGGTACTGTAGGATAATGTGACTATGCAGTGCCACAGAAGGGTTGCCCACCTGGCGGCTCATAGGCTAAATTCGAACAGCAGGTGATTTTTATTTAAACCTCCATTTATTAAAATACATTTTCTTTGTTGGACATACAATACTTTAAAATCACCAGGATATCAATTTTAATTGAGGAAATATTTTCCCAAGTATTCCCACCCATAAATATAGACATGTGTTATCGTATCCTAATGTAATACAGGTTTGAAATGATTCGGGTTTTGTCAATTACTCTATCTTTGTCCTTCTTGATGTCAAGCTGCAACAATTTTAATATAATTGTTCCAGCCCGCCGACCATCTGCTCAAGAAAGAATCGGCCCAAATCTGAATTTAGTTGGGGAACCCTGGACTACAGTAGTGACACGTTGTCTGAAAGAGTGAAATTATGTTCTTCTGTTGCGATCCTATAGGGTCGTTCCATTTCATTTAAATCGCTTTTTTGACCGCACCCCTTTTGATTTGAACGAAACTTTCTATACATATTTGCCGATGGTAAAGTGGACAGAAAGTCACCTTTTGGACCTGAATGCCAAAACATTTCGAAAATGGAGGTGCTCAAAGTTGACCCATTTTGCATCCACTAACCTACCATGAGACATCCATGTCTTCATCACTGGAAAAGATGAACAGTCGAGTTTGATATAATTTAAAAGCTTACAAACAAACAAGGTTGTCAAACTATTTAATAATTTATTGAAACATGAGACAAATGTATATAATCATGCTATTTTTAAACTTTTAATTTAAATTTTAAAAAATAATCCAATTTCGCATATGTCATCATTTAGACCCTATTTTACATAATCCGCGGTGTTTGTGTTGTGTCCGTCATGGGTTAAGACACAACATGCTCTTGAATACAGGGTGGGTGTCATGTTGTTGTCTCGACCTCTGAATACCTGGCTATGAAAAGCCAACTGACATTTACTCCTGAGGTGCTGACCCGTTGCACCGTCTACAACCACTGTGATTATTATTTGACCCTGCTGGTCATCTATGAACGTTTTGACGATCTTGAACAACGATCTGGCCTTAATGGCTATGTACTCTTATAATCTCCACCCGGCACTGCCAGAAGAGGACTGGCCACCCGTAGCCTGGTTCCTCTCTAGGTTTCTTCCTAGGTTCCCTGACCTTCTAGGGAGTTTTTTTCCTAGCCACTGTGATTCTACATCTCCATTGAGCGCTCTCTAGGGTTTTAGGCTCGGTTTCTGTGTAAACACTTTGCGACAATTGCTGATCTAAAAAGGGCTTTATAAAAACATTTGATTGGTTGACTGAAATGGGAATGAAATGTGCATTTCAACTTTAAAATGGTAGCACAAAGATAATTGGAGGTCCAAACATCAGAGAATGTTGAATGGCATGGGAATATTAGTTTATAAATCAATTATACTGTCAACCCTCCATAGGAAACCTATTGAAATCATGGAAAGATGGATAATACAATAGACAGTTGCATTTATGATGATATTCGACGATGAATTGTGTTTCTATGGTTGAATGACATGCACCCTTATTCAAGGGCATGCTGTGTCTCAACCGATGGCGGGCGCAACACAAACACCTCAGATAATGTCAAAATAGGGTCTTAAGCTACAACCTTTGCGAAAAGGAAAAAAATATGTTTATTACAACAACAACAAAAAGTACATCATTGTTATTAAAATAATTACAATTCAAGAAATTCTAAAATAGTTTGTCAACCCTGTTTTGGTAAGCTTTTAAGGGATATCAAACTCAACCGTTTATTTTTTTCCAGTAATGAAGACATGGATGTCTCATGGTAGGGTGGTGTATGCCAAATTGGTCAACTTTGAGCACCTTTATCACCTAAATGTTTTGGCATTCAGGTCACTTTCTTACCGCTTCTCCCATAAGCAAATATGTATGGGAAGTGCTGTTCAAATCAAATATGTATGGGAAGTGCTGTTCAAATCAAATATGTATGGGAAGTGCTGTTCAAATCAAATATGTATGGGAAGTGCTGTTCAAATCAAATATGTATGGGAAGTGCTGTTCAAATCAAATATGTATGGGAAGTGCTGTTCAAATCAAATATGTATGGGAAGTGCTGTTCAAATCAAATATGTATGGGAAGTGCTGTTCAAATCAAATATGTATGGGAAGTGCTGTTCAAATATGTATGGGAAGTGCTGTTCAAATCAAATATGTATGGGAAGTGCTGTTCAAATCAAATATGTATGGGAAGTGCTGTTCAAATCAAATATGTATGGGAAGTGCTGTTCAAATCAAATATGTATGGGAGGTGCTGTTCAAATCAAATATGTATGGGAAGTGCTGTTCAAATCAAATATGTATGGGAAGTGCTGTTCAAATCAAATATGTATGGGAAGTGCTGTTCAAATCAAATATGTATGGGAAGTGCTGTTCAAATCAAAAGGGGTGCAGAAAAAAAGGGATTGAACCCAAATAGAACGACCCTATAATGATGAGTTACTGATTTTCAGTGATGGGGAGCAGTGAACTACATGTACATCAACTAGTCATTTAAATAAATGTAGCTATAGCTTGGTGGTGGTAGTTGAACTAAATTCAAATCTTGGTAGTGTTTTCAGTAGTTACCCACTGGGCACAGACATCAATTCAATTGGTTCAACGTCATTTCATTGTAATAATGTGGAAGTAACATTGATTCAACCAGTGCGTGCCCAGTAAGTAATATATTGTTTTGCCATGTAGTGGTGTAGCTAACTACTGGAACTACACACTACATTATTTTTTAAAGAACAGAAAATATGGCTACGGTAGACAAGATTTCCTTTCTTTTTCGGCATTAAACATGCCTAATTTTCACTTGAAACAGTTTTTGCGTTTAATAGGCTAAATTACATATTATGTTAACTTCTGACTCCAACGTGATCTGTTCTTCCAATTTGTAGTTGGTGACGTTTCAGATTTAAATATAACTTTTCACAAAGTAGTTTGGATGTAGTGAACTACTTTTTCAATGTAACTTTAAGTGAACTATATGTTTCTAGTTTTAATGTAGCTTAACTTCTTCCAGTGTGAAGTCATCGGTAGCTTGGTAAACCACACTGAGAGTACAAAACATTAGGAACATTATTGATATTGAGTTGCACCCCATTTTCCCCTCAGAACAGCCTCAATTGGTCACGGCATGGACTCTACAAGGTGTCGAAAGCGTTCCACAGGGACGCTGGCCCATGTTGATTCCAATGCTTCCCACAGTTGTATCAAGTTGGCTGCATGTCCTTTGGGTGGCGGACCATTCTTGATACACACGGGAAACTGTTGAGGATGAAAAACCCAGCAGTGTTGCAGTTCTTGACACAAATCGGCATCATGAACTGTGTCTCAATTGTCCCAAGGCTTAAAAATCCTCTTTAATAACCTTTTGTGACTAGGGGGCAGTATTTCCATTTTTGGAAAAATAACGTGCCCGTAGTAAACAGGATATTTTGTCAGGACAAGATGCTAGAATATGCATATAATTGACAGCTTAGGATAGAAAACACTCTAAAGTTTCCAAAACTGGAAAAATATTGTCTGTGAGTATAACAGAACTGATCCAATCCGATCCGGAAGTGCCTCATGTTTTGAAAGCGCTGCGTTCCAATGCGTCCCTATTGAGCAGTGAATGGGCTATTAACCAGATTACTTTTTCTCCGTATTCCCCAAGGGGTCTACAGCATTGTCATGTATTTTCACGCATTTATGTTGAAGAATACCCGTAAGTGGCTACATTGCGCAAGTGGTTACCTGATGCTCCCAGAGAGATTCTCGCGTAAAATACAGAGGTAGCCATTATTCCAATCGGTCCTTCTGAAAAACTAATTGTCCCAATGGATATATTATCTAATAGATATTTGAGAAAGACCTTGAGGATTGATTATAAACAACGTTTGCCATGTTTCTGTCGATATTATGGAGCTAATTTGGAATATTTTTCGGGTTTTCGTGACTGCAATTTCCAGGCGATTTCTCAGCCAAACGTGAAGAACAAACGGAGCTATTTCGCCTACAAAAATAATATTTTGGGAAAAAAGGAACATTGGCTATCTAACTGGGAGTCTCGTGAGTGAAAACATCAAAAGCTCATCAAAGCTAAACGATTTAATTTGATTGCTTTTCTGATTTCTGTGACCAAGTTACCTGCTGCTAGCTGGACAAAATGCTATGCTAGGCTATCGATAAACTTACACAAATGCTTGTCTAGCTTTGGCTGTAAAGCATATTTTGAAAATCTGAGATGACAGGGTGATTAACAAAAGGCTAAGCTGTGTCTCATATTTCACTTGTGATTTTCATGAATAGGAATATTTTCTAGGAATATTTTTATGTCCGTTGCGTTATGCTAATTAGTGTCAGTCGATGATTACCCTCCTTCATGCGGGATGGTGAGTCACTAGAGGTTTTAACCCATCTCCTCCCCTTAATCTACACTGATTGAAGTGGATCTAACAGGTGATATCAATAAGGTATCATAGCTTTCACCCGGATTCACCTGGTCAGTCTATGTCAGGGAGAGAGCATCTGTTCCTAATGTTTTGTACACTCAGGGTATATTTTCGGAGTAACATCCCTATAACTGCTGATTTTGTATTCAAATTAGGCTTGTCTACAGAAAATTATTATTTTTGATTCAGCCATTTTGTTATGCATACCCAAAGTGGACTTCAAACGAAATTCCAAATAATACTCCATCCAAACAACTACTTTAATCATAGAATAAATGTAGGAACATGGAGCTGAATAGTCAGTGGAATTAGTTTGAAAGCAGATATTAAGATGAACTACACTTCTACACTTGACTACACTACTGTGCATTAGATCTACACTACACTACTGTACATTAGACATTCACTACACTATACTACTGTACATTATACCTTCACTACACTACACTACTGTGCATTATACCTTCACTACACTACTGTGCATTAGACCTTCACTACACTACACTACTGTACATTATACCTTCACTACACTACACTACTGTGCATTAGACCTTCACTACACTACACTACTGTGCATTAGACCTTCACTACACTACACTACTGTGCATTAGACCTTCACCACACTACTGTACATTATACCTTCACTACACTACACTACTGTGCATTAGACCTTCACTACACTACACTACTGTGCATTAGACCTTCACTACACTACACTACTGTGCATTAGACCTTCACCACACTACTGTACATTATACCTTCACTACACTACACTACTGTGCATTAGACCTTCACTACACTACACTACTGTGCATTAGACCTTCACTACACTACACTACTGTGCATTAGACCTTCACCACACTACTGTACATTATACCTTCACTACACTACACTACTGTGCATTAGACCTTCACCACACTACTGTACATTATACCTTCACTACACTACACTACTGAACATTAGACCTTCTCTACACTACACTACTGTACATTAGAAATTCACTACACTATACTACTGTACATTAGACCTTCACCACACTACACTACTGTGCATTAGACATACACACACTACTGTACATTAGACCTACACTACTGTACATTAGACCTACACTATACTACACTACTGTACATTAGACCTACACTATACTACACTACTGTACATTAGACCTACACTACACTTCTGTACATTAGACCTACATTATACTACACTACTGTACATTAGACCTACACCACACACACTACTGTACATTAGACCTACACCACACTACACTACTGTACATTAGGCCTACACTACAAACACTACTACACTCTCCTTGCTGGGGAGAAAATAAAAACATAGAACATTGTTCATACACACTTGTCTTTAGTGGTTAAGTGCTCTTTTGCACATGTTGTATGTTTTGAGAAAAGTTATGCAGATGAGAGTCAACTATCAAAACACAGTGTACAACGTATATGCACTGGTAATCTTTAACAATGACCCTGTCAGCCCTACAGTAGTATGGACATCACAGGAAGTTGGTGGCACCTTAATTGGGGAGGACAGGCACGTGGTAATAGCTGGAGTGGAAAAAGGGGAATGGTATTTAAGACACCAAACCCATGGTTTCCATGGTTTCCATGTGTTTGATGCCATTCCATTGGCTCCGTTCCAGCCGTTATTATGAGCCGTCATCTCCCCTCAGCAGCCTCCGCTGATTGACATGATGCACTGTGTTGTCTGGTCTTCACAGGAACAGGTTGATCTCTGGGATGGAGGACCTTCTCTTCTACACCATTACAGAGGGCAAAGAGATGATCCCTGTCTCTCAGTTCATCTCTGTGAGTCTCCATCCCACCACATCCACCCTCACTGTGTGCCACCAACACTAAAAACCCATACAGTGTTTTTTTATGTAACCTATTTCTTTTTTTGTTGCTGGAATGAGAGTTGCTCATATTGACAACTACTGCGGCTTTCCGTGACGTCCTTTTAAAGTTGACCCAACATGTACTGTACCACAACACATTCTAGTTCCTAAAGCGGCCTTTGGGCTTGCTGTTTTCACTCCAGCTAAATGAACACCGAATGAATCCCAGGAAGTGTAAGACGAGCCAAGGCAGGAATCCATCACACCATGTTACTAGCCCAGGCTCAGGTTTGAAAAGTGTTGAGGAAACGCCTTATGTAACTTTATGACTAATCGACAGGTGTAGCTGTTGTTAATGAGGCTAGTAGTGAATTCCCTTAACCCTTTACACACGCAGCTAATTGGCATATATGGATAGGGCAAAATTGAAATGTTTCTTACGGAAGACATATGAAATGCATAAGCATTGTAGCAATTAAAAGGGAACTGTTTGGAGATTGTGGTAACATTATTAGACCAAAGTGGAGGACACAACAGTTGACACGTGACTGAATCCAAGCATTACAGTGTTGATTTTATGTGCATTTCATATTTACTGTACTTTTCGCCGCATTTGTTGATGACGAAATCTAGAAATAGTTTGTATCAGGAGCATCAAGGGGGTGGTTTGAGTGAAAACATTTTTTACTCAATTTACTTTAAAATGACTAAAACCAAATCAAAACTTGTGTAGAAATAATAATGTGCCTATATTCATACAGTTTCTTGACTGTCCAGCTCACTAATAATCACTAGACAGTCAGGTCGCATCGATAAATTCCCTAAACTATGGTTATGGGACTATTATTAACACATTTTGACAGCAAGGAAATATAACACATTTTCAGTATGGCCCTCTGGACCTTGTTGAAGACTGAATGTGGCCCCAGGAGCCATATGAGTTTGACACCCCTGCTCTGGATACATTCAGTAACATGATAAGAATATTCCTGGAAAATGTGGCCATAGGTGCAACTTAAGACAAATCAATGACAAAAGGTTTGGGTGAGAGGACTGACTGGTGTCTCCATGTGGCCACACACACCTCTCCAAAGTGGGCACAGTTCCTAAGCTATTTCAATATACTTTCATGACTCAAAGAAAGAGTCTTCAACTACAAGGTACTTTTCTGAAGCTCTCCAGGCTGTGCCGTTGAGGAACTGGGACAAGCACACTTGTAGTTGTTTTGTTTGGAACACAGCCCTGCATCCCCACCCTCATACAATTACTGTTGTTGTTTATCGCAATCCAAAAAAAACGGTCCATTATAAATCACAATCTGTGAACAGGTGGACATCATTTGAAAGCTTGTTCGATTGCCAACATGACTAGCTAAGTTGTAAAATGTGATTTTACAGTGTTGGGCTTTCACAAGGCAAAACAGAGAAATGGATCGTAATTCTGGTCCACATGGAACCATGAGTGTGTTAATTTTTTATTTATTTTTTACACACAATAGACAACAGGCAATTTCTGTTCAGAACAACCCAGGGTTTGACGCCATGTCAACTGTACATCAAACGTAGGGATCATTAACACTGTGTACAGTATGACATGGGCATTTGGACCAGTGCACATTTGGACTCAGGGGTGTTTTGGCTTGCTTGTATGACATCAAAGCAGTATTTATTGTAATAATCAACGTCTCCCCGTAAATAGAGCGCTCAAAATGTACAGCCTTTCCCTCACTCGGACAACAAAACATTGTGCAAAAGTTTCCCAATTCGTGGGAGGGATGGAGGTCTCGTCTCGTGCGGTGCTCGTAGTGCGTCTTATTCTGTGTGTTGTGGTCAAAGGGGAGTGCGCAGTGGCTCTCAAATGTACATTTCTACGCGTTCTCCACACTCTTGTCCTCACCAGAACGTACCCAAGAGAACTTCCTCGAACCCGGCGCATGAGAGTGTGGAGCGTGGAAGTATGCATACTGAGAAACACCTGCTGTGTTCCCTCCCAGGGCTTTTACGACACAATTTAGAACAGGGATGGGCAGCGCCGGTCCTCGAGGACTGAGTGATGTCACACTTTTCCCCCCATCCCTAGCAAACACAGCTGATTAAACTAATTTCATTGTTAGTTGTTTTAGCTGGGGCGAAAAATGTAACACCAATTCAGCCCCCGAGGACTGGAGTTGTCCATCCCCTGATTTTAGAACATCATAGAAGTCTCAGCTCAGTTGGTGAAAAGGTCATACATGCACAGTAATCCATAACACCATGCATGCTGAACTTGGCATGTTATGATGTGTGAAGAGACTCTGTGTCCAGTGTCCCCTCCCAGTGCTTTTACACCATAATTCATACCTTCGGAGCCTTTCTTGGTGCCCCTCATATGCATATTCAAATGAACTCTGAACTGTACAGGGTACCGGGGTCTATTCGAAGGCTGGGTGGTGTTGTGGCACGGCGTGGTATTTGACAGGCCATTGTGTCATGGCCTTTGAATCATCATCAACATGGCTTTTTAACATTGAATCAAAGAAACACTGGCAATGGTTTTTAGATGGCTCCAACCAATGACTGTATATGAATAAACAAAGCAATTAATCACGTGACACCATTCATTTCCATGCCAAGACTCATATAGCGCATTTGAAGCCAAGGAAGTCGGTTAAAGGCCCAGTGCAGTCAAAAAATGTGATTTCTCTCTGTTTTATATACACTGCTCAAAAAAATAAAGGGAACACTTAAACAACACAATGTAACTCCAAGTCAATCACACTTCCGTGAAATCAAACTGTCCACTTAGGAAGCAACACTGATTGACAATAAATTTCACATGCTGTTGTGCAAATGGAATAGACAACAGGTGGAAATTATAGGCAATTAGCAAGACACCCCCAATAAAGGAGTGGTTCTGCAGGTGGTGACCACAGACCACTTCTCAGTTCCTATGCTTCCTGGCTGATGTTTTGGTCACTTTTGAATGCTGGCGGTGCTTTCACTCTAGTGGTAGCATGAGACGGAGTCTACAACCCACACAAGTGGCTCATGTAGTGCAGCTCATCCAGGATGGCACATCAATGCGAGCTGTAGCAAGAAGGTTTGCTGTGTCTGTCAGCGTAGTGTCCAGAGCATGGAGGCGCTACCAGGAGACAGGCCAGTACATCAGGAGACGTGGAGGAGGCCATAGGAGGGCAACAACCCAGCAGCAGGACCGCTACCTCCACCTTTGTGCAAGGAGGAGCACTGCCAGAGCCCTGCAAAATGACCTCCAGCAGGCCACAAATGTGCATGTGTCTGCTGAAACGGTCAGAAACAGACTCCATGAGGGTGGTATGAGGGCCCGACGTCCACAGGTGGGGGTTGTGCTTACAGCCCAACACCGTGCAGGACGTTTGGCATTTGCCAGAGAACACCAAGATTGGCAAATTCGCCACTGGCGCCCTGTGCTCTTTACAGATGAAAGCAGGTTCACACTGAGCACATGTGACAGACGTGACAGAGTCTGGAGACGCCGTGGAGAACGTTCTGCTGCCTGCAACATCCTCCAGCATGACCGGTTTGGCGGTGGGTCAGTCATGGTGTGGGGTGGCATTTCTAAGGGGGGACGCACAGCCCTCCATGTGATCGCCAGAGGTAGCCTGACTGCCATTAGGTTCTGAGATGAGATCCTCAGACCCCTTGTGAGACCATATGCTGGTGCGGTTGGCCCTGGGTTCCTCCTAATGCAAGACAATGCTAAACCTCATGTGGCTGGAGTGTGTCAGCAGTTCCTGCAAGAGGAAGGCAATTGATGCTATGGACTGGCCCGCCCGTTTCCCAGACCTGAATCCAATTGAGCACATCTGGGACATCATGTCTCGCTCCATCCACCAACGCCACGTTGCACCACAGACTGTCCAGGAGTTGGCGGATGCTTTAGTCCAGGTCTGGGAGGAGATCCCTCAGGAGACCATCCGCCACCTCATCAGGAGCATGCCCAGGCTATGTAGGGAGGTCATACAGGCACGTGGAGGCCACACACACTACTGAGCCTCATTTTGACTTGTTTTAAGGACATTACATCAAAGTTGGATCAGCCTGTATTGTGGTTTTCCACTTTAATTTTGAGTGTGACTCCAAATCCAGACCTCCATGGGTTGATACATTTGATTTCCATTGATCATTTTTGTGTGATTTTGTTGTCAGCACATTCAACTATGTAAAGAAAAAAATATTTAATAAGAATATTTCATTCATTCAGATCTAGGATGTGTTATTTTAGTGTTCCCTTTATTTTTTTGAGCAGTGTATATTTCCACACTGTGAAATTTCAGCCTGTTTTGGTGGGATGGAGTTTTGGCCTGCCTGGTGACATCACCAGGTGGTAAATGAGTTAATGGACCAATAAGAAATGGAGTTCCAAACCTCTCTGCCAATAACAGCTAGTTTTCAGTTTTCCCTTACCTTCTATGAACTTCTATGAAATTCTTTGTTAAGAAGAATTTAATTGTTACCCAGAAATGATTTGATATTGAGATAACGGCTGCATTGGACTATTTTAAGATGGTGTCTCATGGAGAGACAGAGTGCAGTTTGAGCTACTCCAGGACAGCTCAGTGCTGCCACCATTTATTAAGAATCTCAAGTTGATGGCCGACCGGGGTACGACAGGCTGCCATTAGCAACTAAATTATCCTTAGGGATGGTTCCAAATGTACAGAATGGTTACCTGGAGGAAAATGGGGAAGGGTCATGCTTTTTAAATTTCAGTCATGGGGAGTGTTTCGTATTTTTTTTATTTAAATCCAGTCCAGGGAAGGGACATGTCATTTTTAATTGATGAAATCTCTATATTTTTCTGTGTTTTAGAATGAGTTTCTCATTAGGCTATATATCGATGTGTGCCCGATGCCGCCCCTCATTTCTGAATCTCCACTGGGCGCGCAATATCAAGCAGGCCTATAGGCCATTTAGTGCGCTCTCAATCAAATGATCCGTAGCCTATAGGCTATGAAGTGCATGCTCGGAGAAGCACAGAGCAAAGTTATATTTCTAAGATAGCTGCTGGGATGGTGTATATTATTATTATTATTATTATAATATTATTATTATAAATAAAACTAAGCTGCATTACACACTGCAATGGATATTCCATCCATGAGCCCGTCCTGCTCTTGCTGATCAAAACCTAACCAAGGGCTTGTGCTGTGCAGGGCTATGGTGGCAGTTCAGGAGGAGAGTCAAAGGCTTCGTCCCGAATTAATGAATTCATTGTTATCTTGTGAGCGGACTAGCCTTATAGCCTATGTTCTGTTCTGTTTGAGAAGCGGAGAATGAAGGCGAGGAAGACCGGAGGTCAACATTGATAGCTTGCTACTACTATAATTGATTTGATTAAAAACAATGTTTTTTGCCCATGATGTATTTAGCAGAGTTATTGACCTCACAGTAAAACCAGATTAGAGTAAATGACATGGTGGTGCTGAAACTTGAAGCAGCAGCTACAGCATAATCAATGGGAAATGGACAGTTCATGGTGCTGAAAGTAGGAGAATTATAGTAGGCATAATTCATTTCAACGTCTTCATTTTAATTAGACTTTACTAACAACAAGGGGGCTTTGTGTTGGAGCCTATTTCTTCCTATTTAAGAGGTAGGTGTACCGGTTTGACAGACGAAATTAGGCAATAGGCTGCTATATTCAGAATTCCTCCACCCATCATATACTCCACCCACCATGTATTTTAAATAGCCTACCTCCGTGTCAGTGAATGGCTGTTAAATTAAATCCAAGACTCGAATTGAGGGGGTATGAGAGTGTATTGCATAGGCCTACCTTTTATTTATTTTTTAAAGCACAGGCCTACCCCTTGTTAGCTTAAGATTTTGAAGAAAATAAAAACGGATCCGATTATATAAAGTGATCTGAAACCGTGCTTTGGTCAGCTGGGAAAGGATGCATCACATTGTCACAGCTTATTGTGAAATAGACACAAGTTACTTATTTGAAATTCGTGACAGACACACAAAAAAAGTAACATTTTTCATTTGTATTATGCGATTTTCATCACAACGCATTTCATGCGTATTACACCATTTTCTTTCTTCATAACACATTTGTGTACATTACACACATTCCAATATGTTGTGGCTAAAGTTAGCTAGGCCAGCTAGTCTAGGTCCAGAACCCGATGGGTTGGGCCAGAGCCAGAACACGTGGGTAAAGCGGCAGTTTGAAAATTAGTCACTGGCTTTGATACTCTATATATGTTAGAGACGATCCAATCGCTAATTGTACAACAGCCCTCGTGCCCCTCATCCCCACAAACAACGTTTATGATGGCAGTCGCGACTGTAGTATGTAGCATGCGACAGAGCAGCGGAAGAATATACTGTGAGCCGTCAGGCTACACTTTCTCTGCTTCTCGCAGATTTTTTGGTGCTGACAGATTTTGGGGCAGAGTCAAGCCTCTCGCTTTGCCTCTTCCTCTCTGAGCACTGTATTATCTTTGTGTGCATGTCACATACCAACATGTCTTACCACCTTGTATTCCAATATGATGCAATGCTTGATATTCTTACATAATGATATCTGCTTTGACCTTCGATTGATCTGCCAGTTTAGACGAGGAAGATCTGCCATTTGTTGTCATGTTATGCTGTATATGTTTAGCATGACAGTGACACGGCAGGGGAGTTGGCTGTAACACACAGTGATCTGAAAGGACTGTCACTGAACTGTAGCTGTGGTTACTGAATAACCCCCCCCCCCTTTTTAATCCCCCAATTTCGTGATAACGATCTTGTCTCATCGCTGCAATTCCCCAACGGGCTCGGGAGAGGCGAAGGTTGAGTCGTCGAAACAAGACCTGCCAAGCCGCGCTTCTTAACACCCGCTCGCTTAACCCAGAAACCAGCAGCACCAATGTGTTGGTGGAAACACCATCAACTGACAACCGAAGTCAGCATGCAGGTGCCCGGTCCACCACAAGGAGTCGCTAGAGCGCGATGAGCCAGGTAAAGGCCCCCTACCCCAAACCCTCCCCTAACCCGGACCACGCTGGGCCAATTGTGCGTCGTCTGTGGGACTCCCGGTTACAGACGGCAATGACACAGCCCGTCACTACAACCCCAGGCTGTAGTGATGCCTCAACGCCGCGATGCAGTGCCTTAGACCGCTGTGCTACTCGAGAGGTCAGCAATTCTGTTTTTAACTAGTTTCTTTGAAGTACATTCTCTCATTTAACATCTCAATATCTCAATAGCTTTACAATTCTGTCATAATTTCTTCTGCCAGAAATTACACACACACTGTACCTCCCACAGTATATATAGCTTTGAATGTTGCTGTCCTATACAGTATGTCTGAATTTGATATCAGCCTCTCATGAAAGCCACTGCCCGATGTGAAGTATTGACATGCGATAACTAAACACAACAGTTCAGTCAAGCAGTGTGTGTTGATCATTAATGCATTGATCAGACACACAGGCTTGAAAATAATCTCCCAGATCCTCCCATGAGGCAAGTCTGCTGTCACTGCATATGATGCCCCAGAAATAGGCACACTTGTTGCATATAGCTGTCAGGATGACTTGAAGTTGGCTTAGGGGAGGGATTTCAATTGGTGATGTACTGGTAAAAAAAAAATGTAGGTGGCTATACTGATCGCTGGTTGTGGTGACAAAAGTTGCGCTCCCTAAACGTTTAATGCATTTTTCCGCCAAAGGTGGGCAACAAAACCTCTACACCACTGATTTCAATACAGTAGGTACAGTATGTTTCTTCCTCCTTTACAGAGTTGTTTACAGGACTGCTTGAACCCTTGTGGTTGCTCACTTAATGGGAAACAGGGTTTGTTCCAATTCAGGTATTGAAGATGACACACTAAAACAATGATTGTAGTCCTGTATAACCTCAGTTTTCTCTAAAACGAAAATAAAAAGTTATTATTATTATTATTATTATTATTATTAACCTTTTAATGTACTACGCATGTCCTTATCATTATGTACAAATATATATCTACTCTATTAGGCCCAGCATCTGCAGGACCAGCACGGGGGTTAGCTCAACAGTCTACTGAGAGAGCTCAAATATGGAACTCCCTACTCTAGAGATGGTGTGTCAGTGTTGATCAGCTCACCACAACCCCCCCCCTCTCCCTTCTCATTTATCTCGGTCTAATTGTCTCTCTTTCTCACTCTCATTTTGCAAATGTTCCTTTCTCCTTCTTCCAGGCGTTGAGGAGCACAGGTTTATTGACATCGGATCCCAGGCTGAGTGACTGTATGCGTCAGCTGCGCCAGTCAATGCAGGACTCTGCCGGAACAGTCATGATGGACCCAAAACTCTTCAGGAAGTGAGCAATGCTCTATTTTCACGTTAACCCCTTACACTTGTGGAAATTGGCCTATATGGATAGGGCCACATTTAAAACATTTAAAACAGGATAGGGCCAGGATTGGATAGGGCCAGGATAGGATAGGGCCAGGATAGGATAGGGCCAGGATAGGATAGGGCCAGGATTGGATAGGGCCAGGATAGGATAGGGCCATGATTGGATAGGGCCAGGATAGGATAGGGCCAGGATTGCATAGGGCCAGGATTGGATAGGGCCAGGATAGGATAGGGCCAGGATTGGATAGGGCCAGGATTGGATAGGGCCAGGATAGGATAGGGCCAGGATTGGATAGGGCCAGGATTGGATAGGGCCAGGATAGGATAGGGCCAGGATTGGATAGGGCCAGGATAGGATAGGGCCAGGATTGGATAGGGCCAGGATAGGATAGGGCCAGGATAGGATAGGGCCAGGATTGGATAGGGCCAGGATAGGATAGGGCCAGGATTGGATAGGGCCAGGATTGGATAGGGCCAGGATAGGATAGGGCCAGGATTGGATAGGGCCAGGATAGGATAGGGCCAGGATTGGATAGGGCCAGGATTGGATAGGGCCAGGATTGGATAGGGCCAGGATTGGATAGGGCCAGGATTGGATAGGGCCAGGATAGGATAGGGCCAGGATAGGATAGGGCCAGGATTGGATAGGGCCAGAATTGGATAGGGCCAGGATTGGATAGGGCCAGGATAGGATAGGGCCAGGATTGGATAGGGCCAGGATAGGATAGGGCCAGGATAGGATAGGGCCTTTTAAAACAGGATAGGGCCAGGATAGGATAGGGCCAGGATAGGATAGGGCCATTTAAAACAGGATAGGGCCAGGATTGGATAGGGCCAGGATAGGATAGGGCCAGGATAGGATAGGGCCTTTTAAAACAGGATAGGGCCAGGATTGGATAGGGCCAGGATAGGATAGGGCCAGGATAGGATAGGGCCATTTAAAACAGGATAGGGCCAGGATTGGATAGGGCCAGGATAGGATAGGGCCAGGATAGGATAGGGCCTTTTAAAACAGGATAGGGCCAGGATAGGATAGGGCCAGGATAGGATAGGGCCATTTAAAACAGGATAGGGCCAGGATAGGATAGGGCCATTTAAAACAGGATAGGGCAGGAGTAGCCCTGTCCTGGAGTAGCTCTAACAGAAGAAATATAATAAGAATAGGCATGCAATTTGAAAGACGACACTTTGGAGATTAATGGGGAAATGATCAGACCAAAGATGAGGACACAACACAACGCTGAATCCCCAAAATGACACTGTTGATTCTATGTGCATTTTACATTTACGGTACTTTACACAGCATTTGTCAATAACAAAATACTTTAGATACATTCAGTAACATGCATGTTGAAGCATGTGCAAGATGAGGGAAAAAAGATGACATGGGTTTGAGTGAAAGGTCTAACTTGGTGTGGCCACACACCTCTCCAAACTTTACACAGTTCCTTAGTCATTTCAATGCACTTGTATGACTCAAGGAAAGAGCCTTCAACTATAAGGTGCTTGTTTGAGCTCTCCTAGCTTTGCCATTGAGGAACTGAATCAAGCACACTTGCCCCTTTGTATTTGTAATACAGCCCTGTGTCCCCACCCTCACACAATTACTCTTGTTGTTTACACAATCCCCCCAAAAAACGGTCCATTTGAAAATCGCCATTTGGGTCAGGCGGGAATAATTTGAAAGCTTATTCTATTGCCAACATGGCTAGCTAAGCTGTAAAATATGCTCATACATGGTTCGGCTTTTAAAAGGCACTTCAGACTAACAGATTGTGATTGTTTGTGTGCATAGAATGGCGTGCATTCAAGTGTGTGTTCTGCGGCAAATTTTCTTCACAATACGACAAATGCAGGCTCATTCTGTCCAGGCTGTAGCGCATGTCATCCTTCTAACTGTGGATCATAAAGGTTGATACTGTAAATGACATGTTTTCAAATGCAGAAATGTAAAGTGTAGATTTGGGCCCACGGGTGTGCGGTTTGCTTGGGTGACATCAAAGTGATATTTATCTCATCTTTCAGAACACATCGACCCCTCTGTGTTTACAGCATTTCCCTCACTCAGACGACAACAAAGGTGCAAAAGTTAGCCCAATTAGCGGGAGGGATGGGGGAATCGTTTTGTTGTGCGCAGTGCTCAAGTTTATAACTGCGCTCAGTCAAGACCCATACAACGCTGATAACCGGAGAACCTAAGCTCTGACGTCATGTATAGTATTTTACTGTACAGCCGCTGGGTTCCAATTTTGCTTATCGATGGCAAAATCGTTTTCAACCCGTATACAGGATGACAGGAGCTGTGAGTGAAAAGGGCTACCATTCTTACCAATGTCCCAACCACTCTCTCTGAACGACCAACCAGTGGAGGTGGTTGAGTGTTTAAAATTCCAAGGGACACAAATTGATAACAAGCTAAGTTAAACAGAGAATGCAGGTTGTATTTTTTTATATTTAAAAGCAAGCCCACACTTGTTCTCAATCAGGAAATGAAATGGGTTTGGGGGTCAGACAGGATGTTGTGGAGAGGGTGTACAGCAGCTTGGTGGAGAGCATCCTCGCGTTCAATATGACAGTCTGGTACAGTCATCTGAGTGTGAGGAGCGAAAGCAAACTGACCAGCATAGTAAACACAGCCAGCAAAGTAATTGGTCGACCACAGGCACATTTGAGCAGTCTGTTTCACAAGGCAACCAAAAAGAGGACTGTCTTACAACCCACACGACAACCCAAAAGAGGCTTATCCCATTTAATTTTTTTACATTGCATTTTCTTGAAAGCATATATATATTTCACTGTGCAGAGGAACTGTTTATACTATTGCCCCCAGTGTTAACGAGAAACATCCATTACTTTGTTTTCCACTCTCTCTCTGCCTGTATCTGTGTCTGCTCCTCATACCTCTACAGTGGACAGGTGGAGATTTGTTATGGAAGGGATGTTTTGATTGTCAGGGATGTTTGAATGTGGGTGTATAGCAGTGTTTCTGTTGCGGTTAATGTGAGGCGAAAACAGATGGACAGCGTCTGTCGTTTTAATGGACGACAGCTGCCTCTGATCCTCACTGATGCACATGTGGACGTAACACATGCAGAGAGAGAGAGAGAGAGTTCTGGAATTGTTGGCGAACAGAGTATGACATTTGTGCAGGGCTTAAGGCTGGACAGGAGCTAATGAAAGGCCAGCGTAGTGGGTGAACTGCAGACGGCTGGTTGTATTAGGAGCTCGGCTTATCAGCGAGGTCTGATGGACTCTAGACTGCTGTCCAAACAGTATTACTTCCTAAGTGGCAAAGCTAACTTAATGAATGCCGTGATGATTCAGACACTGGCCTGCTACAGTAGCGAGTCCTGTCTGGTAGACTTCTTCTTACATTGAATTACTATATTCCAGTGATTGAATACTGCATATCTACAGTCCCTTTGTAGATCATAGATTGATACTTGGTGTTGTGCTTGGTATTGTTTCTAAACTAGGTCCAAAGACACACACACACACACACACACACACACACACACACACACACACACACACACACACACACACACACACACACACACACACACACACACACACACACACACACACACACACACACACACACACACACACACACACACACACACACACACACACACACACACACACACACACACACACACACACACGGAAAGTAATGTAGAACAGAATACGAATGTTGCGTGATTAGACATGGGTCTTTTCTTCTGTGGTGGTCACTAGCGATAGGCCACAAAAAGAAAAATCCCATTTCTATAAATGATGCGATCCTTCTGCTCGCCTCCCCAGTGCCCCAAACTCGAAACCAGGTTGCGTATTAACAAGCCCCGACGGATCTTTCGGCTCATCACAGCTATGAGAGCAATTTTCAATGCCGTTCTTTGAGATCATGTCAGTGCTTACTAAACTTAGCGCAATGTTTGTCTAGTGGTAAAGGCAGGTGTGTGTCTACAATATGATAGGCTGTCTATTCTCAGCGTTTAATTTGGTCCCGGGTTGGGGTCCAGTTTTTAGGTTGTTGGTGTCATTAGGATTTCGTCATAGGGTCAGTGGTGTATCTGCTCCACAGTTACAGGTCACTTAGCCCTGATACGTGGCTGTTGACTCCTAGACACTGCATACGAGTCAACAGCCTTGTATTGGGGCTATAGGTCACTGACACTGTGTGTGATAATACAGTAATTATACTATTTAAAAATAATCATCTAATGTGACGGATCGCAGTGTGTGTGCATACGTTTGTACGGCTGACCCCAGCCAGAATCGAACCCACAACTCTAGCGTTGCAAGCACCACGCTCCACCAACTGAGCCGTATCTGAAGTATGTGTGTGATATTTATGTATGTGTTTCAGGTGTGTGGGCGCTAACATCCTGCTGCTGACCCAGGCGTTCAGGAGGAAGTTCATCATCCCAGACTTTGAGGCATTTGCGTCCAACATCAACCAGCTGTACTACAGCACCCAGAGGCAGGTTGGGGGACACGTGAGTTCTGTGTTCAAACCTTTGGTCCGTGGACCGGTGCACTGCGGGTGGTCTGTAGATGTTTTGGGGTGTTTATAATAGGCCTTTTAATGTGTTAAATGCACTGCTAAAATTGAGAAAATTTGATTTTCGACAATGATGGTCTCAGGGAAATGGAAAAGGTTGCGAACCGCTGGGCTACACAATACACACATTCATTCCCACGTTAAAAACGATCTTTCACATACTGTACACAGACACAGCTACACATTTACATATGAATGCTAAAATAAGCACACCACCAAACATTTGCTTGCACGCATTAAAAAACATTCGCTAGGTTACATCACCGCACACAAGCTCACGGACCAGAGCTCACTGAAAACGCACTCACAAGCATGTACTAAATGAAAGCATGCACACACTGTACATTCGCAGACGCCTGCACATGCTATACACACATGTACTGTACATACCTGCCTTTGACATACATGACACGTGACTTATCCACTCCATTCCTTTGTGTGTGTGTGTGTGTGTGTGTGTGTCTCTTTTGCTCAGGTGGCAGATTATATTCCTCAATTGGCTAAATTCAGCCCTGATCTGTGGGGTGTGTCACTATGCACCGTGGATGGACAGAGGTGAGATTACATCATTTGTGTTATCTGCTCTATGTACATCGTCTCCTTTTATCCCCCACTGGTTTCCATTTTAACACACTTATCCCATGTCACTGACATGAAGAGCATTGAACAGGCAGTTCGCATGTCATCCCCCCCCCATCTTGCCTTGTCAGTGTCTGCCTAACTTGTTCATGTAGAATCCTCCTCTGTATTTGCTTTCACCTCAGCCTTCCTCTCACTGTCCCATGATCTCTCCCCTGTGCCCTGCTGGCGTGAGGCAGACATTCTGCAGGTGACACCAAGGTTCCATTCTGTCTTCAATCATGTGTGAAGCCTCTGGAGTACGCCATCGCTGTGCACGAGATTGGCACTGAGCATGTGCATCGCTACGTGGGGAAAGAGCCCAGCGGACTCAAATTCAACCAGCTGTCACTGGATGAGGAGGGTGAGAGACTCTTACCCTAACCCTGTCTGCCTACACGCTTAGAAAGAAAGGTGCTATCTAGAACCTAAAAGGATTCTTCGGGTGTCCTCGTAGGAGAACCCTTTTTGGTTCCAGGTATAATTATTTTGGGTTCTATAGGCCTAGGACTAAGGATCGTTTTAAAGCTGGGTTCATACAGACATTGGCAAGTCAAATTCAAGGACTTTCAGAGACTTTGTCAAGCACTTCGTTTTCATTTACAAGGACCTTGATGTAATGCAATTGTATAATGCATATAATTGTACAAATAGGGCGTAGTATAGATCTCCCCTCAAAAAGCGTTACAAGAACATGAAAAAGTAGGCCATTGCCACTTTCATTTTTTTAGGCCTTGCATTGATATTAAAACTATTATCACATTCTACAATATGTGAGAATAATGTGGACATTGCCTGATTTAATAGATTGGATGTACATTTGGCGGTTTGTCTTGTAGTTTGCGGCAGTAGCATTAATCTCACCATTTGAATCTCACCATCGCTGTTTTTATAATGAGAAAGTTACCAAAAAACAGATTCATTTTTTAATTGACTGACTTGTATGGAAAGTCAAGTTGAATCCTACATTAGACGTTAAGATGTCGTTCTCATAATAACCGCACTTGGTTTGACCACGACAGCGTTGCGCAACACCCTTCAATTGAAGCTGCGGGAATCAAACGAAAGTGGCCACATCTCTCACAAAAACGGATACAACATTAAATTACGGATAATTATAAGGGAGGAGGAGAACTTGTAAATTGGATACAATAATTACAAGGACTTTCAATCACCAACTTGAGGAAATGTCTGATTTTCATGGTAAGGCCTATTCCAGTACTTGCATTTCTGAGCTCCAAATTCAATTTCAAGTAGGCAACTTCAAGCCCCTGTGTTTAAAATTGCAGTTGTAACATGAAAAAAAAGTATGTATCTGTCGTGTTATTCCATTACCAGATCATATTGTTCATAAGCCCACTAGGCTATGTCATTTGTTGTCATTATATCCAGAAAAATCCATAGGACTATTTTGGGGTGTTGCGCAATAGTCTATCCTACACGATTGCGCACAGTAGCCTTGGCGCTTTCTCTGCTAATTCTAACGAGACCCTGTTGCAAATCAAGCAGACAAACAGATGATCAACCTCGATTCGCTAGGGATATTGGATCCCAACGTGGATCCAGGCACAACTGTCTTCGCCAATTTAACAAATGAGAACCAAAACATTCTGGACATTCCTTGCGAACAGTTTTTTTTTCTCCAGCACTTGGGCTGTTGCTGCATCGCATTGCACTATCACAACAGCTGTTCCTCACTTGACTGTCATTCGGGAAAATTCCTTCCGAGATCAGATGACGATGTGCGAAAATATCCCTGCATATCTAATCAGCTGGGCACCAAATGCTCAAGAACCACTTTAATGGCAGTACCGATTTAGGTTTTAATTATCAGTGTAAGGTGACTTTCGGTTAGAAGGATTCGATTTCGCAACATAATTCTTATTTTGGACATGTGTGCCCATGAAAACTGTTTTCAATCCATAATATGTAGTTACGCTGCATTTCTGAGATCTCCTATATTTAACAACTGTGACAGCTAGAACCAGGATTCTTACATGGTTCAAGTTCAATGTCAAATTGAACTGATTAATGCTTACATGTGATATAATGACAACTTACACTGTCATAACCCACTGTTCCTAGGCCTTCATTGTAAATAAGAAGTTGTTCTTAACTGACATGCCTAGTTAAATAAAGGTTAAAAAACATGTTTAAAGCTATGAACCACCTTATATCTCAATGTAATGACAACAAAAAAATGGCGAATTATTATCAATGACTGTAACAAGTTGTCCAGTGTAGGAAATCCTCAGTGGTACCCTAGTTCATAGAAAGACCCATGTCCCTGTATCCACTTCTATGTAGATGCTCCACACTTGAATGCATCTAAGTACTGGGGGGAAAATGTCCTTACGTTGAACCCTCAAATGATAACATTGACTATTGCCTGATCTAACCTAACTCGGTTGTAGGGTAGTAAATAGTTCATTCCAATGTCACACCGTGGAAGCAAACACTTACACATGTCAGTAAACAGTTGTGGTAAGACAAGAGAGCCAACCTCTGCAACTACAGGGGAAAATATCCATCAGCTTGACCAATGATTGCAACAAGCTGTAGGTACAGTCAATAGAGCAAGAACAGGCCATCTGATCATTAGCAAGTCAATGCATCTTATCTGCAGGTTCCCTCTCAGCTGGCTAGGTGCATAACACATGCATGTGTTAACTTTCTTAGTGGAAGTTATTTTACTGGACATATCTTTAGGTTATAGGGTGGTGGTGGAGTGCACGACAGTGACAACTCTCTCTCTCTGGACAGATAAACCACACAACCCTATGGTGAACGCCGGCGCTATTGTCATCAGTTCTCTGCTCAAGGTAAGGGGATTCCTGGGTGCACTGATGTTATAATTAAGTGATAATGCCCTCGAAGCCGGTGTTTGGAGGATATATTGGCACTGGTGTTAGGCGTTTTACTCTAAAAGAAATGTGAGATAATGTCTTGATGCTTTTTATAATGGAGATCAAGTTTATAAATTGGCTGGCTGGGCTGATGAGACAGTGGATTGCGCAGTCATATTGAACAGCGTAAATAGGCATTTTAACATCATAGAGTCAGCCGGTGGTAACTTGTGGAATAGACACCGGCTGTAATGCGGTTTTAACCAATCAGCATTCAGGATTAGACCCACCCGTTGTATAATTTCTTATAAGATTTTCATGAGGTTTTGGAATTAGAGCTCTAATCTTTGCTCGATAACTAAAACTAAATCAGTAGTACATTACATTCACACAGATTAAACATTGCATTGCATATACTGTATGAATGCAAACTGCTATACACCAAATCCACTCCAACATCAGATATACAAGAAATCAGGAAAACTGTCATAACTAGTACAGCCAAGTGTCACGGTCAGACTTTGCCGTCAATCATTGACCAATTGCCCTATATTGTGTGGACAGAGGTCAATAAGCTATCACCAGCTGACTCCCTATCAGTCAGCATTGCCCTCATTCTAACAGCTAAAGCAGTGGGGAAAGAGGGATGGCCACTGCCTTATGTAGAGATGGACCTCTATTCTACTGTGTGTCCCCCCCCCCCCCCCCCCTGCCTGGCTGCCTGTCCTTACCAGCTGACTGGAGAGATATGCCTCTTGGCTATGCGGGTCACGTACAGTAGTGGGGAAGGGGGTTACGGTCGGGGGTGGGGGTGGGGGTGGGGGGAGGGGGTGAGTCAGGCCAATGAGACCGCTGGGAAGAGTAGGTGTGTTTGTGTGTGTCTTTGACAATCACAGGGTTCTTTAATGGTCTGATACGGACGGTTTTATCTCAATATCATATCATTTCTGGGTAACGATTACAGTGCCTTCAGAAAATATTCATATCCCTTGATTTATTCCACATTTTGTTGTGTTACAGCCTGAATTCAAAGTTGATTAAATATTATGTATTTTTTCACCCATCTACACACAATACCCCATAATGACAAAGTGAAATGAAAATGTCTACATTAGGGTCCTTTAAAGGTCCAATGCAGATGTTTTTATCTCAATATCATATCATATTTCTGGGTAACAAATAAGTACCTTACTGTGATTGTTTTCAATTAAAATGGTCAAAAAGTGGAAAAAAAAGCTTCTTAGCGAAGGGCAATTGACCCTTCCCTAAGCCACACCCCCCTTGGTTACTGTTGCAACCTCGGATATCACATCCCCATTCAACCAATGGTGAAATCCCCTCACAATGATCTCAAACTGTGTTTGTAATAAACAATTAAATTAAACACAGACCACCCCCTTGTTAATCAAGACATCCTGGGGCTGGGCTTAACGAAGAGTCAATTTCTCATGCAAGAATTTTGCTAGGATTGTCTGGGAGTGGTCTGAGTGGGGTGGGGAAAACTAGCTGTTATTGACAGAGAGGTTTGGAACTCACTCTCTTATTGGTCTATTAGCTCATTTACCACCTGGTGACGTCACCAGTCAGGCAGGCCAAAACTCCATACCAAAACAGGTTGAAATTTTAAGCAGTCTTTTTTTTAAATGTACACAATTTCACAGCATTATTCCAACCTCATAGTGTGGAAATATATATAAAAACAGAAAAATCGACTTTTTAACTGCACTGGGCCTTTAAGTACATGAAGCAAGAACAGATGGAGATGGCCCGAACGTCATTTAATTGGCTAATAAGTCTATTGCACATACTGTACTACCTGTACTCGTCCAAGTCAGTGCAGCACCTCTAGCAAGTTTTAATTTGAGTTTATTCAATTTGATATTTATAAAGGTTGTGCAAATTTCAGTTGATCTTTCAGAGAGAGCAGAACTCTCAGAAGTTACGAGTGGGGAAAAAACGTGCCACTACTCCATGAACACTCCATCAGAACATCACTGATCAACAAGCCATGGGCTGCACCACGTCAGAAGAAACCTATTCCTTGAGGACAACTCAACTAGTCACCGTAATGTTTCAGATCGTCTCTGACCTTTCAGGACAGGGTGGCTCAGAGCAGTAAGGGGAAGTACCAGTCTCTGCCCTTTTTGGTGACTTAACGACTTGGCGGCGATCTTTCACTGGACCCTGAAACCCAAGCAGGGCAATAACCTGCCCCGCAGCTGCAAGCCCATGTCATACTCATCACATTACCACACGTGGACAGACAGGCGGACAGACAGACACTAAATGACTAAATGTACCCCACACGCCCACCCAGAATCTGTCTGACACCAACAGCACGCTGTGTCAGAATACACAAACACTGCCACCTAGGGGCTGAAAAGCTCTCTGCATAGTGTCAATACAGAAATACTGTACTGAAATTGTATTTTTTAATTTTTTTTACAGCCTAACTCAAACAAGGCAGAGCGGTTTGATTATGTGAGTATCCTTTAAGATTTCAGACTTCTGACACGTCTTACTCGTAACAATGTACATGTTATACACTGAGTGTACAAAACATTAAGAACACCTTCCTAATATTGAGTTGCACCCCCTTTTGCCATCTGAACAGCCTCGATTTGTCGGGGCATGGACTCTACAAGGTGTTGAAAGTGTTCCACAGGGACGCTGGCCCATGTTGACTCCAATGCTTCCCACAGTCGTGTCAAGTTGGCTGGATGTCCTTTGGGTGGTGGACCATTCTTGATAAAAACAGTAAACTGTTGAGCATGAAAAACCCGGCAGTGTTGCAGTTCTTTTGACACAAACTTTTGCGCCTGGCACCTACTACCATACCCCATACCCCGTTAAAAAGGCACTTATTTTTCCTTCACCCTCTGAATGGCACACATACACAATCAATGTCTCAATTGTTTCCAGGTTTAAAAATCCTCCTTTAACCTGACCACTCCCCTTCATCTACACTGATTTGAAGTGGATTTAACACGTGACATCAATAAGGGATCATAGCTTTCACCTAGATTCACCTGGTCAGTCTGTGTCATGGGAGGAGCAGTTGTTCTTAATGTTTTGTCCACTCGGCGTATTCTTTCATCTCGCAACTAACACATCTTTTATCGTAGGTAATGGAATACTTAAAGAAGATGGCCGGCACAGAGTATGTGGGCTTCAGCAACGCTACGTGAGTGTCGAATTGAATGTTATAATATGCAAATGCAATTATCCAATGTTGCAGCCCATGCAGTAACTTCACTTTGTGGTGCGATAAACTGCTTGCGATATGTATTTGCCTTCACAGTTTCCAGTCAGAGAAAGAGACCGGAGATAGGAATTTTGCTATTGGTTACTACCTGAAGGAGAAAAAAGTGAGTCTGGGTGTTTGAGCTTCACGGAGTCTTACCAATAGTTATATCAATTCCTAAACTCTTAGACTATGAGTTATCAACAATTTTTTAATTTTAAAAAATGTATTTGTCACATACACATGGTTAGCAGATGTTAATGCGAGTGTAGCGAAATGCTTGTGCTTCTAGTTCCGACAATGCAGTAATAACCAACAAGTAATCTAACCTAACAGTTCCACAACTACAACTGTATACAAACAAGTGTAAAGGGATAAAGAATATGTACATAAAGATATATGAATGAGTGATGGTACAGAACGGCATAGGCAAGATGCAGTAGATGGTATCGAGTACAGTATATACATATGAGATGAGTAATATAGGGTATGTAAACATTATTGGGGCCGTAAGCAAATTGGAGTGGGTCTAGGGTGTCAGGTAGGCTGGAGGTGATATGGTCCTTGACTAGTCTCTCAAAGCACTTCATGATGACAGAAGTGAGTGGCATGGTAGTCGCTTAGCTCAGTTACTTTAGCTTTCTTGGGAACAGGAACAATGGTGGCCCTCTTGAAGCATGTAGGGACAGCAGACTGGGGTAAGGATTGATTGAATATGTCCGTAAACACATGTTGATTGTGATCTAAGTTACCTGTTGATTGTGATCTAAAACTGTGGCCTCTCTCTCATTTTGCCTGACAGTGCTTTCCTAAGAATGCAGATATGATTGCAGCCCTCGACTTCTACTTCCAGGTGAGACTCATTTTTTAAGAAGTTTGCTGTTGAATCCAAGAAGGTCTTTAGCTTTTTCCTAGGCCTAGATTGAAACCGTAGCACTGAAGGTCTGCGCTGTAGTGCGATGGAAAATTGGAAGGTGATTTTCGATTGAACCTACATATGCAGTGTTTACCATGAATGCAGTCTCTGTGAACGCGGGAACATTGCCTTTAAATTTCAATCACGCTACAGTGCAGATCTACAGCGCAGATCTACAGCGCAGATCTACAGCGCAGATCTACAGCGCTACGGATTGAATCTATCTCCGACTTTCTGTCCCTGGTGGAAACACTGTAGTATTCGACTAAAGTACTACCCTCTACAGCAGGGGTCCCCAAACTTTTTCCTGTGAGGGCCACATAACTTTTCCCTTCTCTGATGGGGGGCCGGTGTCAGTTTGTAACAGAAAAAGTGTGACGATCGTAGGGGAGCTTAAAAAATGTATTGTTTTCCAGAAAGCCACACATAACCAAATAACCCTTTCCAGGTTCTTTACAGAAAAAAAGTCAAGAAACAAATAATAACACTATTAATGAAATAAATAATAACTAAATAACCCTCTCTGAGTTCTTCACAGAAAAAACAGGAAATAAATAATAACTAAATAACTCTCTCTGGGTTCTTCATAGAAAAAAAAGCCATGGAACATTAACTTTCTGTCGTGCCATGCACAATCTTAACAGATAAAAGTTCAGCTCAGTTGTCAGAGCAGAATCTCTCTGACACATATGAGCAGTCTCTTAAAGTTCTTGTGTTCCTTCCTTATAATCCTTTTGTAGGTTCCAGTAGGCTTGTAGACACCGCTGTTTGCCTTGCAAGCTATCGTACTTGTCTTTGTGACGGGATTCATAGTGTCGGCGAAAATTGTATTCTTTGAATACCGCCACAGTCTCTTGACAGATGAGACAAACAGCCTTTTCTTTGCATTGAACAAAAAAATAATCGTTTGTCCACTGCAGGTTAAATACCCTGCATTCTGAATCAATTTTTCTCTTACCTAACCTTTTCGCCATTATTCCGTTCTCTCTTTGACAGGGCCGGGCCTAGGATTTTTTTTCTGGAGGCCAAATAGGAAAAAAATTCGATAGCGTCTCTGGTATTGTTCAGAGGGCCGGGCCAAATGTGCTGACGGGCCGTATCCGGCCCGCGGGCCGTAGTTTGGTGACCACTGCTCTACAGCAAACCAGAGGTCTTAACTATTCTCTGTTTTCCTCTCAGCTGTGCTCCATCGAGGTGACGTGTGAGTCAGGCAGTGTCATGGCTGCCACACTGGCCAACGGGGGCATCTGTCCAATCACAGGCGAGCAGGTTCTGAGTGCGGAGGCCGTTCGGAACACCCTGAGCCTCATGCATTCCTGTGGAATGTACGACTTCTCTGGCCAGTTCGCTTTCCATGTGAGTTATTGAGAAACAGAGGTCAGAGGTCAATGACCCGAGGTGGCCTTATCCTACTATACAGTATGTGGTCAATTAGAACATTCCCCTTTATCTCAGATGTGCCATATTTCTTTCACCTATCCTATGTTGTCAGATGAGTAGTTGAAAGTGAGAGGAGACACGTTATTGCTATTGTCAGAATGTATTGCTATTGTTTTTTTGTTTCTGTTATTGTTTATTTGTTTTGTACCGTCTTGGTGTGATGCCTTGGTGGGGTTGGGTGGGATAGGAGGGATGGGTGCCGTGGGTGTGGGTTGATGTAAGGACTGGGGATGTTGTATTGTTTACAATGTCTCTATGTTCCCAACTGAATTGTATTGCTTTTTTTTTTGAAGACAGGAATCTATTTGAGACTATTTGAGATACACCCGGCTGGTTATAAGTGTACTGCTAACCTTAATTTTGCCTGTTCTTTTTCCCAGGTGGGTTTACCTGCTAAGTCTGGTGTTTCTGGTGCAGTACTGCTGGTGGTCCCTAATGTCATGGGAATAATGTGTTGGTCTCCTCCGTTAGACCGTGTCGGAAATAGTGTCCGAGGCATTCACTTCTGTCAGGTACACAGACGAGAAGAATTCCAATAACCTATGACTCACGTTTTTGTCAAACCCAGCAGTCGATATTTATTCTCGGTGATGGCCTTCTTTTTTTGTGTTTTTTTTTTTACATTTAGAAAGTATACTTTGTAACTGCATGAGACATTGTGGAAATGGAAGATTCAAGTAGAATAGAATGTTGAATAGTAGGGTAATCGGTCATTTTCCTGTCTGTATTGACCCCTTCTATCTGCTGATTGATCAGGAGCTGGTTTCTCTCTTCAACTTCCATAACTATGACAACCTGAGACACTTTGCAAGGAAGCTGGACCCTCGCAGACAATCACTTGATGATAGGGTAAGTAAGGGATAGAGTACACACGAAATACTTATTTTAATTTTTTCTTATTTTAACCTTTTAAACTCTCTGGAAAATTCATGTTTTCTGTTGTCTCCTTTACAACACTTGAAACACCTCTATGCCTCAATAGCCTTCTTCTATGTTGATCGCCCATCATTGAGATGTTTTCTTCTGCCCCCTTCAGAACAGGTCAGTGGTGAACCTGATGTTTGCAGCTTACAGTGGAGATGTCTCTGCCCTGAGGAGGTAAAGACGGAACCCTGGGAGACTAGTTATATAAATTCAATCCATCATAGTCGGTCCTAATGATTTATAAGAAATTATATTTTATAAGAAATTATAGTCTGCCATAACCAAGGGCTGGGCGCCAGACAGACAAGAAGAAACTTGTGAAATGATTTCCATAATACATTTAAATGCATGTTTTGCATGGAACAGACGACCCCTCGTATCAAATCAATTTTGTTTAACTTCAATATCATCACTGTAGAGCTTTTCAGAAAGTCATTTGTCTCGAATCCCTTATCTCTTCGTCTCGGCCATCTGTCATTCCAATGAACCTTTTGCTATACTCTTCTTTTCTTCTCTCGCTCCTGTCCTCCCCCCAAGGTTTGCTCTCTCGGCTGTGGACATGGAAGAGAAAGACTACGATTCTCGTACAGCCCTCCACGTGGCGTCAGCTGAAGGTGACCCTGTAATTTTTCATGATAATACTGTACTCCCACATAACATGTGCTTCAACCTTATCGTTCACATTTGGAATTCAAGTGTGGCTGATATGGTTGAATTGGAGTGGATGGCTTCGCTGTGTGGACCACAGAGATGTGAATGCATCACTGGTGGGTTGCACAAAACGCATTGCCGTATATTGAAGTCGAATTCTTCCTTCCCGTTTTATTCAGGTAATGTGGAAGCGGTGATCTTCCTAACAGGGACGTGTCAAGTGAACCCCCATATAAAGGACAGGTAGGGACACCATTGCCTCTGCCTGACACTTTTAATAACTCCCACGTCTCTGAGAAACGTTCCATAATAAAGGCCATTTTTGACATGGATAAAGTAGACTGCCCAGATCATTAAAATCACTCTGCTACACCAGAATAGTTCAGAGCTAGAGTGATGTCTTCAACTGAGTCTCATTGTCTCACTTGTTTCCCTTTGCCTCGCACCACATTTGCCTCTGTAGCTGTACGCCCGTTTCAAAGCTTTTTCCTGACCGCTCATTATCTTTCTCTGTGTCATCAGGTGGGGAAACACACCCCTGGATGACGCCAGGCAGTTTGGTCGGGACGGGGTGGTGTCGGTCCTGACGGAGTACCTGCGGCTGTACCCACGCAGTAGTGAGTCCCAGTCAGAAACCGAAGACCAGAGAAAGTTAAGACACATTGAAGGTGGTGGTTTAAGCCAGACGGACCGGACGTGTCTGACCATATGAAATGCGTCCATTTCGTGCCATTTAGCGAAGAGGTGTAAAGCGTAGTATATTTGATAGGGTCACACGTCACTGTGTCTAAAGGTTGGGGTTCGCCGCAGCATATCGCACTCCGCTGTGAGAGATTGTGCTGGCCCCAAGCACACTTTCTTTGTCCACGTTGCTGCACATAAGCTTCAGGAGTCTTCAGGAGTGGACAGCATCAATGTAATACTGTTTCATGTTGACATGGGCACCAACAAGTGATCAGTTGCTCATTCAGGTGAACTTGGCAGTTTTTTAAATTTGTAAGTACACACACGTTGTCCTTACTCGTCACTTAAAAATGCCAGTGTGATGCACATTTTATGTGTATATGCTGCCTGGTATGTGACCAGTGTTTGAAATGTATTTATTTATACAATGGTTTGTGATGGTTAAATTATGTATGAAGCTACAACATTAGTATTTAGTTAGTGGATTTTATGCCACTATACATACATTATAACTGCATAACGCACACAGCATTGTTATGTTACATATTGGCAGGTTATAAATATACTGTACAAATCTAGAAATATATTAAGTAGGAAAGTATATATTAATCTACCTCAGTAGGATGTTTCATAAGCAGGTCAGAAGATATGAGTGAACTATGACCCATGGATCGTGAGGATGAGGTATTTGACAATCATTTTGCTTCTGGTCTTCTCTCCTCTTTGGTGCGAATACTAATTGGCCCGAATACTAATTGGCCCAACATAAGAGAAACACAACTGTTACGTAACTATAGAAATGGCATGTCTAAATGGGATCTTTTGAGTGACTGAGACTGATGAATATTCATGTATGACAGTGTCCCATCAGCATTTCCTTTTTAAATATGTGCATGAATCTACTGAGTCAGATGACTGTTGTTTTTGATATGTTATAAAAACCAAAGACGTGCACACACAGGGGTTTCTTCCTGGGATGAAGTGATGCTGTTCTACAGACTGCTTCCTCAGGTTATTAAACTGTCAATGTCAGCTCGCCGCTGTAAATAAACGAGTGAAAATGTGTAACTTTTTATTTTATTATTTCAGCATACAATCTCAGCACACAATTGGATTATATCAAAAGGTTTAAAAAAATGCATGTTTTTGGTTTAATTCCAAGTTTGTCAAGGTAGTGGAGGATGTCAAGACATTAAGCAATAGTAATAACAGCAACATTCCCAGCACTTAATGATCTCGTTACACACAGGATGGCTACATATTGTTGCCATTTTATTTCACATAAAATTTTTAAAAAGAGAACACGAGGGGTAACAAAAACACAATTTATTGTGCCGGGTCTGTATGGCAGTGAAATTACAGATTGGATCAACTCCTTGCTTCCCCCATTGAAAATAAACTTCAAGCTTTACATTCGGATGGAGAATATTGCTCTTCATTGGGAGATTTGAAAGACATGTTCAAATCATATGCTGCCTGCTGTGAGTGTTCAGTTTACAAAAATGAATGCACATCGCCGCTCCTGGCCCCCTCTCGCCTTGCCATCAAAGCCATCCACCTGCCGGCCATATTGTCACCAGAGTCCAGAGATCCTTCTGCTTCACTTCAAGCCTTCAGGCTCCTCCAGACCTGAGTGTGTAAGCAGCTCTCCATCCCACAAGCCAAACGCTGGGCAGAGAGGCCCCCTGAATGTGACCCTCATGCTGTGGATCACCTTGGCCTTTGGGATATCCACCAGGCCTATAAGGCCGGCCTCATAGTCTAACAGGATGCCCACGCGATCAGGCTTACCCACCAGAGGCACCGGCACCCTCTGGTTGGTTGTCATGGCGAACCACTTGCGCTGGACGTAGCCGAACACCCAGGAGGAGCGGTTGGTGCCTACGCAGTCATCCCGTGACATCGCCGCCTCGGCCACGCCTAAACGGAACTCTGACGACTTCTTCACTGTCACCTCCCAGTAGTGGCGGCCGCCTGTGATTCGCCCGTCTCCGAACACCACGGCCCAATCACGGAAGCGCTCAGGGTTCTGTTGGACATGGCTGGGGTCTAGGCCCAGGATGCGATAGATGACACCTGTGTCCTTCTTAAAGAGGTCCAGACTGCTGTGGGCTGTCCTGTCGTCCAGCTTAAACTGCACCTCTATAGAGAGAAACAGAATAGAGACCAAAAATGATTCATAGATATTGGCAACTGCAGAACGTTCTCTAGAGGGGCAAATACATATGCATGGTGAAAGTGGAGACATACATGACATAAGCCATGTTAAAACGTTGTGATTTACCAGCAAATCGATTTAAGGTAAGAAAGCCGAAATGCAGTTTACTAGTCCGTCCAAAATGACTTAACCAAACTTTTCAAAGCTTGTAAAACTTGGTGAAATGACAGATTTCAAAACGAAAGTTTATTTACGCATGGAAACTTACACGGTAAGAATTACAACACAAACAGCTGGTCACGAGCGCGGTCAGAATTCTTATTATGCAATCTCCCCTGCTCTGACCTCTAGTTTGCTATGAGCTGAAACTAAGGCAAAGGGCGCCTCACTCACAGTGTCCACACGCAGTTCAAATGTCTACTCACTATTGCCTGCCGTTTGGGTAATATACCATCTTATCGCTGGAAGAAGTGCCCCACGTGTTTGTCTGCGGGACAATGCGCCCATAACTCGTCCTGCCAAGCGACAATATTGTCCCAAGCCAAGGGGCATCGCCATCTTTACTCACACAGCAAAGCTATTTCCTTCTTGGTAAATCTTCAAACTATGATTCTTGCTAAATGGCGCCATCTACGGCACCGGAGAATGGATTGAACATACCATACTGGACTTAATTTACAATTGAAACCTGGTTGGGCGCTGTCCATGGTCCTGATTTGACTGGCGAAGTAACGCTCAACACGTGGGCTATATCCCGTGGTAGGATCTACACTTAGTTGTTTTAGATTATAGAGTACCACAGTAGGAGTCATAAAACCTAACTGTCAAACAGGAAATGGTTCCAATCGTTTTTCCACCATTCATTTTTCCTATAGGAGATTTTAGATAATCCTGGCGTGACGTTTTGATAACTGTGTAAATCTCTCTAGGAAGTGACTTTTATAGAGATATTCGCCTGTATTTACTCCCCCAAAATTAAATGCTAATTAGCTGATCATTTGGTTATCATAAAGAACTACAAATGCCATGATGATCTGGACGAGACTGCCGAATCGAGGCAAAGGTAACAATCTCTGGATTAACTATCTAATGTTAGATAGATGTAGTAATGAATAAATTGGCTACATTTCATTAAACTGACTATTCTGTGAACTGTCTTGTGCAAGTTTTAAACTGACACAATATCAGTAAGCAAAGGTGTCAGCTGGAGATGACGAGCAGCTTGCGGAGATTTGTAGATTTGCAGATTTGCATGATGTCTACTTTGGTGCTGATTAGCAGTTTTGAATCTGAGAGGAAATAAAGCCAAATATATATCGATAAAAGTCACCTTGTCCGAGAGAGATTTACATGGTTATCAAAACGTCACGCCAGGGTAAGCCTACACGAAACACAGCCCTTATGTAACGGCCGTTGGTGGAAGAAGGTGAGAACCAAGGTGCAGCATGGTACGTGTTCATCATTATTTAATAGGAATAGAACACTAAAAATACAAAAAACAACAAAGTGAACGAACGAAACCGAAACAGTTCTATCTGGTGCAGATACAAACACTCAACAGAAAACAACTACCCACAAAACCCACGTGGGCAAGAGCTACCGAAGTATGGTTCTCAATCGGAGACAACGATAGACAGCTGTCCCTGATTGAGAACCATACCCGGCCAAAAACAAAGATATACAAAAACATAGAAAAGGGAACATTGAATGCCCACCCTAGTCACACCCTGGCCTAACCAAAATAGAGAATAAAAGCCTCTCCATGGCCAGGGAGAGCCACCTTATTTTAAGAGTTTCTAAAATCCCCAGTGGGAAAAAGTCATGGCGGAAAAAAAATGACTGGAACCATTTCCCTGTTTGACTGCTAGGGCTTATGGGTATTATGAGACTTCCACGGTGGGGCTCTATTATGGCTCTGGCTATGTTGTTTTAAATGTTTGTTTCGTCATCCTACAGCCAACACATCAACATGAAATTGAATTTTTTCAAACCTATCTTTGACTACCACGCGTCACGAAGGGGGACAGGGAAAAGAGGAAGATAACTATCGGCTTAATATAGGCCTAATTGTTTTCTTGGTGTGAGGAAATTGTCTTTATTTTTAAGAATATTCAGCCAGTCAATGACTTACAGGTGACAGAAGAGCCACTTAAAAACTTCTAATGTAGGGCAATGTCTAACCTTAGGCTACTTTGAATACAGAAATAGCTAGTCTGTATTTCATTTTGAAATTCAAGCACCTAGTCCCAATGTCGATAATAGAGGTCGCTAGGACTGTCCCTTGATACTTTGTACCAGTGTCAAGTGAAACACTAATTTAGCGAGGCTTTAAAAAGTGCTTGTCCATATCCCTGAGAGACTCTCGCATATTTAATGACACATAATATATATTTGGTTATATTATTAAGGCCTGAATTACTCCCACGTTACATTCATTTTTCATGCATAAACAGGTGCCTTCAGAAAGTATTCAGACTCCTTGACTCATTCCATATCTGGTTGTTACAGCCTGAATTCAACATGGTTTGTCACCATCTACACCCAATACCCCATAATGACAAAGTGAAAACCTGTTTTTAGAAATGTTTGCAAATGTATTGAAAATGAAATACCGAAATATCTCATTTACATAAGTATTCACACTCCTGAGTCAATGCATGTTAGAATCACCTTTGGCAGCGATTATAGCTGGGTAAGTCACTAAGATCCTTATACACCTTCATTGAACAATATTTGTACATTATCCTTTAAAAAAATGTCAAGCTCTGTCAAGTTGGTTGATGATCATTGCTAGACAGCCATTTTCAAGTCTTGCCATCGATTTTCAAGCCGATTTAAGTCAAAACTGTAACTCGGCCACTCAGGAACATTCAATGTTGTCTTGGTAAGCAACTCCAGTGTATATTTGTCCTTGTGTTTTAGGTTATTGTCCTGCTGAAAGGTTCATTTGTCTCCCAGTGTCTGTTGGAAAGCAGACTGAACCAGGTTTTCCTCTAGGATTTTGCCTGTGCTTAGCTGTATTTCGTTGATTTTTATCATTAAAAAACTCCCTAGTCCTTGCCAATGACAAGCATGCCATAACATGATGCAGCCACCACCATGCTGGGAAATATGAAGAGTGGCGTGTTGTATTGTATTTACCCCAAACATAACACTTTGTATTCAGGACATGAAGTTAATTTCTTTGCCAAATATTTCTAGTTTGTACAGGCTTCCTTCTTTTCACTCTGTCACTTAGATGAGTATTGTGGGGTAATTTCAATGTTGATCCATCCTCAGTTTTTCTCCAATCACAGCCATTAAACTCAGTGACTGTTTCAAACTCTTGTAACTGTTTCAAAGTTACCATTGGCCTCATGGTGAAATCCCTGAGCTGTTGTCTTCCTCTCTAGCAATTGAGTTTGAAGGATGCCTGTATCTCTGCAGTGAATGGGTGTAGTTAATAACTTCACCATGCTCAAAGGGTTATTCAATGTCTGCTTGTTTTTACCCTATTCTTCCCAGTGGCGGTTCTAGCTTGTATGCCTCCCTGCCTATTATTGCACACAGAGTCCATGTCTACTGCTGTATTTATTTAGGCTTATTGACAAGACATTTCATTTTTAATTACATTTGTAAACGTTTCGAAAAACATAATTACACTTTGACATGTTGGGCTATTGTGTATAGGCCCGTGACAAAAATATATATATAAATGTAATACATTTTAAATTCGGGCTATAACACAACAAAATGTTGAACACTTCCTGTAGGCACTGTGCCCGTTGGGGGCTAAATGTGTCTTGGTTTATTGATGAACACGCATACAATACATACAATGTAGGCCTACAGTTAGTGCATATAGCGTTAGAGAGAGAGATTAAAATGATTATGTGGCGGGTGCGTTCTTTTGCGTTCTCATCATCTGTTTGCATGATTGGAGAGTTAACTTAGATCACAACTGCATGCCACAGTTCACACCTCTCAGTGTGGCGCAGGACTTGTCCTCTCGCTTGCACTCTGCTCTCACTGCGAGTGCTAGACAAATATGCATGAAGAAAAAAACGCTCACGAGTCACGACCGACCAATGCAACAGCGAAGCCCTCAGTCCCACAGAACATCCCCTCGGACCTCTCCCTGCGGATATAACCGCGGTTCTGCCAAAAGACAGACACAAAGGAACGACGGATATGAATTCGTTTTCAACAGGGAGCTGAAGCTGGACAGTCAACATACCTCCATGACGTGCGTTTCTCCTTTTTTTTCAGTCAACAATTAATCTGAGACCAACGCTCGATGACCGAACGTGGTCCATATCTTTCACAGCTGTAACTGCTTTACGCGTTTTGAGATCGGCTACCTGGACTTGACACGACCGCACAGAAGCAGTGTTTCCGAACACCGTCCAACGATCAAGACTTTTCTTGCGGAAAAGAGAAGCATTTTGGTGACTCATAGGCTACTCTTGAATTATTAGCTTCATGTTGACTCTTACTGAGAATTCATGTGCGCCTGACTTCAATGTGGGAATCCTGCGTTTTTTGCATTCCGCCTTTTGGATGGTGATAACTACGCGACAGCAAATCCCGCGCTGGTTTCCCGCACGTTCTGGCAGTTAGTCGTTAAATAGCTATTACTTGCCTATTGCCAGGTGTATCGGAGATGCCACAGGTGCATGGTATGGATTTTATATGAAGCAGATGCTCAAAGATCACATATTATTCAGTGTACGAAATTGAACGAGTACATGATTCTGTAGCGTGTGTTCTTTTTATCAGCTTGGATAGATAGTTGAATACGGCTGTGAGGCGAAGTAATTTACCCGCCTTCTGAACTGCAAACAACTTCAATGTCCCTCCGCATTCTGTATAGCTATTAACCCAGGCTGTAACACAATGGACCTCAAAGTAGAATCAGAAGAAATGGACTGCAAAAAGCCACCCGCTATTGAAGTTTTTGCGCACAACTCAACGCTGCACGGAATTTCGCACATCTTCACCTATGAGCGAGTCTGCGTCAAGCGTTGTCTATGGGTCGTGTTCTTCCTGGGCTCCTTGACTTTATTAATGTTTGTGTGCGTGGACCGTATACACTTCTACCTGGAGTATCCGCACGTCACCAAACTGGACGAGATCTCGACCCCGATGATGGTGTTCCCCGCTGTCACGTTCTGCAACCTAAACTTTTTCCGCTTCAGTCACGTGACGCGCAATGACCTGTACCACGCAGGGGAGCTGCTCGCGCTGCTCAACCAGAGGTGCGTTAAACTTGTGACAAAATGTGGATTTGCAGTGGCACTCTATTCCCTATAAAATGCACTACGTTACGTTTTGTCTGGAGCCCTGAAATGGTACCTTATGCTCATGTGGCCCTGGACCAAACTACACAGGGACATTTGAACTTATAACCATAGATCAGAGTGGAATCATCAGTGGGAGTTCATTAGACATAGTCGGGCAGTAGCCCTAGTTCCCTCAAAGGATTCAGTTCCCTTCCACTAATAATCCCATTCAGACTGTTTTGCTATGTGTGCCTAAAGAAGAGGATATGCAGTGTAGAGAGATGTGTGTGACGTGATCTCCTGTGCAGAGCACAGTGCACACAGGTGTCACCAGTAGCCACCAGTTTGGTGTAAGACGTGTAAGTTCAATTCAACAGTGCTGTACTGCAGGCCTATATTGTTAGCTTATTGATTTACAGATCCTCTCTGTGAGACATTCAGCCTTTACAATAGTCATGACAAGTCAGAGGCAGAACCGAATCAGTCATAAGTAAGACGAATGGTGAGGCTGGCAAGGTGCTCCGTCGTCTGTAACGGTGTTTGTGGCTCACATCCTCAGGATGCACTTTTTTCTCACTCTGATGCTTCGATTTCCTTACTGTTGGTGAGTCATGCCAGCCCCGCTTAGAGAGGGAGCCCTGATTTGTCTGGCCTTGGTTGGATGAGCCGAGAGGGCTTTACTGTCACAAAACCCCAGAGAAGAGCAGCAGCAGCAGCTGTGAGAGGACGGTATTCCCGCCTCGCTCACTGGTGCACAGCCCCGTGCCATCTCCAATTTGGGGTAATGTGTGGGGCTTAAGACACTAGAGACAGACGTTGCTTGCTCTGATTAACAGGAGCCAAAATGAAACCATATTTGTAAAGAATGCATTTGGCAGACTGCACTCCACAGTCTTTACTAAGTATTTTAATATTAGTCCCTGCATTCCATCAAACCCTTGGGATTCGTTATTACCCAATTCCAAATCCGACACTCCTAAAGGGTTCTTCAGGTGTCCCCATAGAAAGCGTTCTACCTGGAACCAAAAAGGATTCTTCAAAGGGTTCTCATATGGGGATAGCCAAAGAACCCTTTTAGGTTCAAGATACAACCTTTTTCCTAAGAGTGTATGGTTCCTTGTTGTTTCTACCAGGGATGACAGATAAGGTGTAGTTGTCTGAAATGAAAATGGTTTATATTGTACACACTGTACAGTATGTGACTAGACATTGGCTTTCTAAGAGTGGGAGCAGGTGTATCATATTTCCATGCAGACAAGAGTTTGACTAATACCTGCCTGAGACTGTGTGATTAACACACTGTTATCCCCATGGCGTTTTGATTTGATTTGATAAGGATCCCCATTGGCAACAGCTAGTCTAACTGTGGTCTGACACGTAGTGATCGAGACATCACAGACAACAATAGTTTACGCTTTACATACAAAAACATAAACGTGTGAACATCACAGATTTTTTTTTAAAGAAGAGAGACAACTAAAGACGCACACGTTTAAGTAAGAACAATACAGCTGAAGAATAATCATGTGTGGTGTGTGTGTATGGTGTCAGTATCGTCTCGCAAATGTCAGTGCTGATGGCTGATGAGACGATCACAGCAGGCACGTCTGGCTCTCCATCCCTCCCTGTTTGATCGTGTTGCTGCCCGCCGGGCTCTGCAGCAACAGCTGATGCATTTCATCGACACACACAGCGTCTGAGGTGGAGCTACGGGAAAGACACAAGTGGTGGCAGGAAGAGGAAGGACTGTCACTGGACAGAGAGAAAAAGGACAGCAGAGAGACCGAGAAAAACCACGAGGGAGTGGAGCGAAGGGATAGAATGAGGGAGTGGAGCGAAGGGATAGAATGAGGGAGTGGAGCGAAGGGATAGAATGAGGGAGTGGAGCGAAGGGATAGAATGAGGGAGTGGAGCGAAGGGATAGAATGAGGGAGTGGAGCGAAGGGATAGAATGAGGGAGTGGAGCGAAGGGATAGAATGAGGGAGTGGAGCGAAGGGATAGAATGAGGGAGTGGAACGAAGGGATAGAATGAGGGAGTGGAGCGAAGGGATAGAATGAGGGAGTGGAGCGAAGGGATAGAATGAGGGAGTGGAGCGAAGGGATAGAATGAGGGAGTGGAGCGAAGGGATAGAATGAGGGAGTGGAGCGAAGGGATAGAATGAGGGAGTGGAGCGAAGGGATAGAATGAGGGAGTGGAGCGAAGGGATAGAATGAGGGAGTGGAGCGAAGGGATAGAATGAGGGAGTGGAGCGAAGGGATAGAATGAGGGAGAAGATGAGAGATGGCTGTTGAAAGTGGGAGAGAAACACAAG